>NW_026116981.1:0-50628 GCF_001640805.2 Lates calcarifer
TCACCCACAGTCATGCAAAAACGGCTCCAGAACTACTAGGTAAAAAACAAAACAAAAATACAAAAAAAAAAAAAAAAACAGGAAACCTTTAATGTTCTGTACTGCTTTATTCAGTCATGACAGGGCATGCAGTGCTCATGCAATATTTGGTACCTGGACCATGAGCAGGAGCAAAGAACAAACCAGACAATAGTGGTGTGTGCAATACTGCATATTTTGGTATTGATCCGATACCAAGTAAATACGGGCCAGTATCACCGATACTGATACCAATACTTTTCAATAAATAAGGTGGATGCGTCACTGAATTGCTAAATCTCAATTAATTTTCATGACCCTGTGTTTTTTGTGATGTTTCCTTTTTTTATTATTAAATAGTTAAAACCCAGGACAGAATTAGGACAAAGTTTATAATTAAATAGAGTTGGCTAAAGTAATAAATAACAGTTTCACTTTGTTACTTTCAACACTATAACCTGCCTGGATATTCTCTGCCATGCTGAAAGGCCTCTGCCAATGACCTCTTGCCTCTGGACTGGGGGTCTTGCAGCGGGGCCGGGGGGGGGGTTCTCGCCTCCTCTCTCCGTTTTTGTAGTTCCATGTTTTCTTTTGGATGGTTTTTTATATGTTTATATAAATTGGTAGTGTTTCCACTATACCTGACTAGCTTTTTACAAATCCCACATTTTGCTGTTGTCTCGTTTTCGGCTTGGCTCTGTGCGTGTGCTGATGAACCTGAGCTGGCAACTTGCTTGTTTGTTTGCTTTGCGCGTCTAAGTCACGTGACTCACGTGACGGCGCAACATCGAAACACAGGAGGGGGGAGGTGGAGCAAAGTGTGCCTGCTCTGCGCTGACACAGGAGCGCCGAGTCCGGCGACCTGGCTGTTTCCTCTTTGCCGAAACCGCAGCATTGCAAACAAGAGCGGAACTTAAAGTAAAGAATCGATCTCACCAGGCTAGTATTGATCCGATACCGATACCGACTTGGTATCGATACTATCGATATTTGGATCGATCCGCCCACCACTACTAGACAAAAAGGAGAGACAACAAAGGCTGAGCTCCACAAGTGGAAATTGACTTCGTCTGTAAAGCCAGGAGGCTGTTTGAAACAATAATTGTTGTTGTTCTGTAAATTGGCATAATTTTTCATAAGCCTAAATAATTAATATTATAATTAGCATAATAATTTGTCCTACTGTATTTATTTTGTCAATAAACACACTGAAAAGTGAAGTTCAGAGAGATATTTGACCTTTCTCTTCATAAGATGTCTGAGCTCAATCAACAAAAGTGACAGTCACACGTGTTCATGTACGAATAGATGTTCTCTGTCTCTTTGATCTGAATCAAAATCAGAATCAGAATACTTTATTGATCCCTTATGGGAAATTGTTGTGTTGCAGTGCTCCATTTATGTAAAAATAGAAATTTAGAAAATAGAAAAAAAGATGATAACACCCATCTTCAGCGTATAAAGAAAATAAAAATATACCCCATCAGTAATAAACAATATGTTCATAGTTAATATCTACATGCCATCTGCTAAGATGATGAACATTTGTTTGCAGGAAATTGTGGAATTCAGAGCCTCGAGAATGTGTCATGATTTAGGAGCAAATGCTGGATGACTGGGACACCATAGCCATTAAAAGAACACACAAAAAGAGGAAGAGTGACAATGTGGCAAAGAGGAGACTTTCAATTTACCAGTAAACACTTCAAACAGACACCACCCTGATTCTCTAAAGCACAGAACAGTCAGCTCACAATCCTGCTCTGCTGAATAGCTCTGAACAGCTCCTGCACAGAACCAGCTTCATCTCATAAGAATAGTGTTCAGGATCCAGTTGCACCAGTTGGTAATTTCAAACTTAGCCCCGTTATTATTCACAATGGGATTTTACCTGCAGGTGCATTGGAATCAGAGGAGAACCACCAGCTGCATCCCATCTCCATCATCATTGTAATCTCTGCTGTTTCCCCACCTTGTCTAAACAAGCCTGCTGATCTGCCTCCACCTAGTTATCCCTTCTGGATTCTTGCCCTACACAATTCCCTGGATTTCCCTCTGGACCAGCTCCCTGTGTTTCTAAATGCCCTTGTCATTACAAACATGTGATGCACATAAAAACTTTACAGATAATGTCAGACTATTTCTGGTGCCTAAACAGAGAGCAGAGGAGAGGAAGAGAAAAGTCCTTAATGGCTGACATGAGTCCTGACTGACTGAAATGTTGCACTTGGGAAATATCAGTGCGTGGATTATTTTTTCTAATAAAGATAAACGACAGAGGGTTTAGTTTATTTCCAATTATCATCACATAGCCTCCTTGTGTTATTTTGAGCTACAGTGATGGAATGAGCAAGTGTAAAAGCAGCAGCATTGTTGGGAATTATGTGAGGAACCAAAGAAACATTTCTCAATTAAAATGCAGCTTTAATCGTCATTCTGCAGTCGTTTGGTTTGGTGAACTCACACTGTTAGAAGCTGTTTTAAAACCAGAATTCTGCAAAATTGCCCACTGATCTATAGAGACATCTACGGCTCTTTATTTATATTTTTATTGCTCAGTATTGTATTAACAATATTAAGTCTTTTGTCCCTGTCAGGATCCCGTAGACTAATGACTCAGTTTTTCCAGTCAACTGAATGGCCAATCGCTGGATTGTTAACAGGTTTTTATTTGATCCTCTGAAGTTAGCCTGCTCCAGAGCAGGTTAGCTCAGCAATATATGTAGGTTACCATGGGGATTTACCGCAGTTATCAGAGTGATCTAGTCTAGTTAGTGAGCCAGAAAACAAGATTTAAGAGAGCTGGATAACATAATGTAGTTTTCCGTTTGACAGCTGAATGTGTGGTCAGTGCTGACAGTAATTCCTATTACTGCACTGAAACTGTAATCATGTTTCTCTTGTGTATGAAATTTTTGAATGTATTTCTTAAATCTTTTCTCTCCACAGTTTTCAATACTTTCAGCATTTCTACTGTTACACTCTGTGCTGTGCAGCTGCTTGTTTGTTGCTTGTCTGTATGTTTTCATGTTTATTACTAAGATGTGCTTATTGTAGTTGGATCCAAGTCCTTCAGTATTGGGTTTCTGCCAATGCTGAGTTGGCCCACTTGATCCAAATACTGAAGGTATTTTTTTGTTGACAGTTGACAAAAGAGATAGAGAGGAAACAAGGGGAGAGATACGTGACCTTTCACATTCACACGTATACAATGAAATGCTCCACTATAGCATGTGAATCTTCTTAGTGTATACCATAAACGAGTTGGGAGAAGGACAGACTTTGACAGTCAAAGTCAGGAGTAAATTAATCCTCACCTTTTGTATTGAAGAGGCGGGACTTCCTGCAGTTGTAAACCACTTCCTGTTGGCAGTGCTCTGACCGAGTTATGATGGCCTGTATTTGTTCAGCTGAGGCGCTGTAGTTGAACTTCATGATGTGAGGTTTGTGCAGAGAGGAGCCCTGGACTCTGACTGGGGCTGTGTTGTTGTGGCTCAACACCGTCCACACTTTCTCCTCTACAGGACAAAGCAAACTAAATATGAATCTGGTTCCATGGACCCTGACCACACCTTCTCTCATTATAAGAAAAAGGTTAGCCTGTTAGCATAAACCCACCATCTGCACCTTCTTATGTATGTAAAAATCTGTTGGCATGAATTCTCCTGAAAGCATATATTTAAAGAGTGGCTAGGTTTATTATTAAGGGAAGTGGGGTTATTGGGCACTTTTAGCAAATATCAATGTGATGACATTAATCCATCAATTTGAATGGCAAATAGTTTTGGTGAATTGAATATAAAGACACATTTTTAATCAAAACATATAAATAAAATTAAGACCAATGTGAACAAAGGGCCACAGACACACCAGTCTATAATAGGTTTGACCTCATCTTGTTTAAAAAAAAAATGAACAGCCTTTTCTAGACATACTGTATTAAGTGAGCCACAAGACGTGTTGAGAAAGGCTTCCAATGCTACATTTTTAGTTGTCGGCATTGGCTACAAATGTGAAATCCTGATTTCTGTTACACTTTAGAGGTATTTTCTTTCTTTTCAACTGAAATGTATTAAGTTTTATGTGTTCAAGCAATTAAACAGTGTTGCATTGATGCATTAAATATGGTGTTCACTGGTTAACTAACAGTACAATGCCAGTTTAGAGAGCGAATGTCTATTTTTTGTTTTCTGCAGAAATCTTTAATATACACAAAAAAGCTCAAGTACCTACTACACAGGTCTACAGTATAGAACTGTAAGAGAGTTCACTTAGAGTTGCACTGTTTTGTATATCTTTATATATATATATATATATATATATATATATATATATATATATATATATATATATATATATATATATACTTTGTTTCTTTATACTTCTATGTTTGGCAGGGCTCAGTTTCATTTTACACAATTACTTCTTTAGTAAAAACAAGTGTGCCTGACTGAGATGTAGTTCTGTTAATAGTGTAGTTTTAATCTTAAAGTAGTACACAGATTCCTTAGAGAATAAGCCCAGCAGACCTTCACTTCAGAGAATGAGTCATTATGATACTATGTGTGGCCAAGCATTGTGGCCAAGTTCTTTAATGGTGATAATAATAATGATGCTGGCTGAAGCATCAATGTGTAAAGGCATTCTGTGAACACAAATAAAAACAGAAAACATTATAGGTTCCCAGCATTTGTTGCTAAGACTAAGATCTTGAAGGTTCTAACTCTTGAGGGCTGCAAAGTGACTTGCAAATGCAAGCCAGGGGATCAAGAGTTTGTACAATCATTTTTTTCTCTATCCCACATTCAGTATGCATTACAGAGATGTTAACTTTGCTCAGTGAAAATTCCTCCACTAAACATAACTGAGATTTATTTACATCTCTAACAGATTCCTTAATTGGGGTCAAGTTGTGCTGATCTTTACTGCTGAATGGTTTGTATTTGTGAGGGAGGACTGAATACACAAAATGCACTAGGAGCTGACAGCAACAGACAGCAGTGATGATGTCATTGCCTTGTAAAAGACAATGTAGCCTGTAACAGCTATGTGATGGACACTGTCAACTGAACACTTCTTCCCCCGTGTCATGAGGATGGACAGCTGATCAGAGTTGAAGAACTTACATTAATGATATCCACCTGCATTAGCAGTCAATATCAACTAGCAGCTATGGACAGCATGCTAATCTTGACAATCTGGCTGTCAACAATAATCCCTCCTCCTGCACATGATCATGTTTTAATTCAGAGTGAACATAAAGAGTAGGGGTTATTCACAGACAGGTCTGTTGTCAATGTATTTGTGAGAGAGAGAGAGAGAAACAGAGAGAGAGAGAGAGGGAGAGCGGGGCAAGGAGCGACTGATCAAATCAATCTGCTTTGCACAGCTCTACACAGTGTGAAATAAGATTTTACCCATTTGAAATAGTAAAAAAATAGAAATTGAATATGTGGTGGGCAATGTTGATATTGTGGCAGGTAGCTACAAATTAATAAATGTATATACTTTGTATTTTTCATTATGAAACTGTTGCAGGACAAATTAGACTGTAATAGGAAACACTGTATCCACTGTAAGTCCAGCTGATATGGAACTTGGTTCACAGATCCAGCTAACCTGCCAAATTACACTGAAATTACATTCATAATGACAACATGAATACTGTTCACTAGGGCATATTTTGAAAAGCAGTGACCATATTTTAAAATTTTGAATATTCATTGACCTCAGAGGATGAACCTAGTCTCATGGAAATCTGACTTTTGCCTTATGATCAGGTCAAATTTACCACTTGCAGATGAAAGAAATCCAAAACTAAACTGTAGTCTCTGCTAATAGTGAACATTTTAACCTAGCACCATCCTCAGGTCAAAGTGTCAATTGTAATTGTAATCTAATGGAACACTGCCATGGAATTTAGGTAAAACTTTATTCTAATGCTCTGTAATTTCCTAATAATTTCCAAGGAAGTTTACTGAAAAAAATGCGGTTTAGTACCTAATATAGTTCAAATATAATCGTATAATATATTTCTGTAATTATTATTATTATTACAATTATTACAAACCCATACAATAAAGATTTACCAGAATTTACTGAGGACATGCATGCATTAGCCCTTTTAAACTTTAGGTCAGTGCTAGCCTGATTAAAACTGCAGTGTTTACATGAGTAAGCATAAAGCTGTGTGTAAATAACAGACTGTCTTCTTCAAATGCATGTCAGATGTAATTTTCAGTCGTCTGTCTTATGCATGGTTTGCCGGGGCTTTTCTCTGTGGAGTTTGCATGTTCTGCCTGTTTTCTCTGGGTACTTCGGCTTCCTCCCACAGTCCAAAGACATGCACGTTAGGTTAAGTGGTGACTCTAAATTGCCCGTAGGTGTGAATGTGAGTGTGAATGGTTGTTTATCCGTATATGTTGGTCCTGTTATGGACTGGCGATCCGTACAGGGTGTACCCCGCCTCTTGGCCAATGTCAGCTGAGATAGGCTCCAGCCCCCCTGCAACCCTTCATGAGTAAGCGGTATAGATAATGAATGAATGTCTCATGCATGCCTGATGGAACAGTTATTTACAGAAGACAACACAAAACAAGCTTCAACCTGTCAGTATTGAATAATTATAATAGATTTCTTAGCCACTGAGAGTTGTTGTGGCACAGATCAATGCTGAGTGATCTGTAAGTGAGCTTTCTGTCAGTTGCCTGTGAAACTCTGAGAGAGTAAAGGTGCCAAGATGTGGATTACAACTATCTCACCTGTCATGTTGCAGTAGACCAATGTGGACCCCATGGGACCACTCCCATCTGGATCAATGGAGTAGAAGCCTGAGGAGCTGCCAGTCAGCCTGTAGGCCTCACAGGATGCCTCATAGAGGGCTGGAAGGAGAAGAGATTAATAGGCCACATACACGTCAGAATGATAAAAGACTATGTAAAGAGTTGCAGAGTTGCATACAATGTAAGGTGCATTCACTGTCCAGTGTAAACCATGTGTCTGTATAAATAAAACTCTATAAGTAATACAGTGGGTTTGAAAGGATTTTGTGAGTATAAGATAATTTTCTAAACTCACAATGAAGATCCTTAAATAAGATAAATAAAAATGATCATAAAACTAGACATGTTCGATTTTATGGGACAATATATAATGATCAGTTTTAACTACATGCTAAGGTCAACATGCTAATAGGCTCTCACTGACTGCTAACCAGGTATAATATTTACCATGTTGAACACGTTAGCACACTAACATTTTGTAATCAGTATTAAATACAAAGGACATCTGAGGCTGAGATACTCTGTAATTTAGTCCACTGCAAGTTACTCAATAACAAAATAACTGCCAGTGTAATATATTAGTCAATGTATAGCACATCTGCTGAACATGCCACTAAATGAAATCTGTAATTCTAGGTTGCAAATTACAGGCAAACATACAAGTCAACAAATGTGGAAAATAAAGATTACAATAATCAATATCTGACCTGTGTCACCTATGTTTACTTTCTCAGAACTCACTACATTACACCAGTTTTGCATGTCTTTGGTTATAAATCAAAATTTAAATCTAAGAAATTTTGACCTGATGATGATACTAGATGAAAAGTCAGGATGACTAAAGTTAAGACGGTTCATCCTGAGGGGACCATGAATGTCTGTACACAGTTGCATAGCAGTCTTTTCAGTCTGCACTAAAGCGATGGACTGAGCCACTTAGTGACACTGCATCTCTGAAGCCAGCATGACAAAAAATCTATCCCCATTTTGTGGGGTTTTTTTTTCCTTGCATAAGTTGGAAAATGTGGCCTGTCTTGATTCAGGTATAGATTTTTTTTTTTTTTTTATCTCTCTCTCTCTTTTATCTCTATCTTTTTCTCATCTGACAGACAAGTGTGTTTACCTGAATATAAACAAGACATCAGTATTCTGAAGCTGGGGAATTTGACATATACATCTTTCCACACTGAATATATCATCAGCTGACACCCGTAGTAAAAATTCTGTTTAAAGTCAGTCAGTGTAGAGCCATCTACAGAGCTGGTAAAAAGTCAGTCTCATACAGTGGTACAATGAGAACAGCAGTGGTGATAATGAAGTCATGCCAAGCTGAAGCTTTGTCTCTCATAAAAACGAAGACGGGTGTGGGTTACTGTGCAAGACCAGTAAAGATGTGTGCTGAATCAAACCTTACAACTCAGAGGACAGACAATATTTGACAGGTGCAGAGGGAATGAAAGAGAGAGAACTCACAGCTGTGACAAGTGGCTCCAGAGTATCCTGTTCCTGAACAGTCACAAGAGAAAGAGCTCCAGTTCTGAGAGCAGCGGCCTCCGTGTTCACACAGGTTAGGAAGGCATCTGAAAAGACCATCTCACTTTACTTCTAATACAATATCATTTTCACAGTCTGTTCACGAAAAGATGAATACATTCTATAATAATGGCAAATAAAAACAAGAAAAAACATCATATAATTTGCAGTTAAGTCTTTGAGAACCTGATGACCAGACCAGACTAATGACAGTTTTTTGGGAGATGGATCCTTTTTTTTTCTGGCTTTCTGTAAGTCTGATTTTCCTATATGTATTGTCTGTACATTTGAATCTGTTTACAATATTATGCTTACATTAGTCTTTATTGAACCATTATTATATCCTTATTATATATTATATCCTGTGTCTGCCTTTCATTGAAAATGTCGACAGAAATAATCAAAAATCACACTGATATAAAAACCTCAACAAACACACAATCAAATGATAATATCTCACTAACAGCAGTTTACAGTTAGAGGACTTTGTGTTTCACGTCAGAATTTTATAACTGGTAGCAATAGTAACTCCTCAGCATAACTGGGAAAGCAGCCAAATCCCACGTGTTTACACCTTCACTGATGGCCAAGATGGTGCTTCACAGCCAGCTTGAGTTGGGGCCTGCAGTCTAAAATGCAACCTGTTCCTGAAAGAATCTCAGTGAAATGCCTGCTGTCAGTGAGAGGGCAGAGAGGAAGCAGTCATGTGAAGAAAAAAGAAAAAGAGAAGCTGAGGGAGAATGAGAAGGAAGAACCCTGCTTATTTTCTTTCACCTCTGAACCTCTGACACCTGACCAATTGCTGCTGGCAGTTTGGTGCTCCTCTAAAAATAAAAGCATCACTGTCACCTTCAGACTGGAACATTAGTAGGATTTGACCACAATAAGCAGTCTACAGAAATGTCACACCAAACTCTTCTGATTAATAGCCCCTTTGTGAAACCTCCTTCTGTTCCACATAATTACCAGCCTTTCAAGAATAAAGCTATAATTTCATATACTTTCATCTCTCGCCTAGTAATTGCAGTGGAGGAATAAGTTGGCAGCCATTGGTTTAATTACCATGGAACTATTCTGTATTGTTGTGTTCATTGTTGCCCTTACAGGTCAGGAAATTACAGAAGCCAGCAGCTCATAAATGTTCATGCTCCATACACACAGTTTAATTGGACACAGAAAAGAAGATGAACAGACAGGTCTGTTGTCATATCCTCATCCTCTTGACAAAGCACAACTGGGGCCATGAAAAAGGCCACAGCTTGAAAAACTAAAGTGAACATTCATAAAACCCAAAGGCTGTACCAGCCTTGCCTTCTTACAGCACAGGATGTTGTACATCAGCTGCATATAATCTGCATATAATAAAAACTGTGAGGAAAATCCTCCAATCATAAAGAAACCTCTCGAATAAATGCAAGCAAATCTACATAGCTCTATAGAGATTTTTCTCTGAGTGAAAAAATATAATCGTGGATGGATTATTCTATTTGTAAGATACGAATCACAAAATCTCCAAAGCTTGAATTGAACTGCTCAGCAGCAGACAGACACACTTGGAGACTGATAAAAGTCTTCAGGTAATGTTACTTGAGTCAGCACTGGTTGGGTCAGAAGACTTTTTTGCAGATAGGAAACACAGAGAAGAGAGAAGGGGCACAATATTCAACAAGGATGCCCAGTCAGAGTTGAACCACAGACACTGTGGTGACGTGACATGAGCTGTAACCATTTGGCTACCAGGGCCTATATTTAATGAAAGCAGAATAGTGTGGATGATTTGTGCAGCTTGGCTCTTGATTCTTCATTCACTTCTCCACAGGACTATAGTTAGCATGTTTGTTTCATCTTACTAAATGTTCCATGCCATCCAAGCACAGTGGGGAGCAGCTTGTTGGCATAGTCCTCTGCTAAGAAGGGTGTTACCCAGTATCTGCTGCAGTTTAATTGGATGATCTTGTCTGAGTGTTTGTCTCTATTGGACAAAATGTCAGTGACTTTTGATCTGCTCTGAAGAAAACAAACTACCATCTATAAATGAACAAAGTGGCAACACACATCTCTGCTGCCGGCTTGAATCATGTATTGACTGAAAATTTCCTGAGGTCCTTGTTAGAACTATTCATGAATTACATTCAAGAGTGAATAAGGAAATTAAAGGACAACTTTACCTGTCTCTTATATTGCACATGTCAAATTGAAGCTCATTATAGTTTCCCAGTATGCCTTGCTGTACATGGTTGAGGTCCACTGGCTGGCTGTTGATGAAAATGAGCTGTATGCAGCCCTGGAAGACTGGAGCTGAAGTTAGACAGTCAGTGGAGGAACAACCTGAAGAGAAATGACGCATTGACGCAACCTTTAGTTTTAAAGACACTATGAACCTTTCAAGGAATATTCTGTGACAGTGTGCATTAAAGAGAGAATACCAAGCTATATATACAGTCACCATCTACTAACCTCCAAAGTAAAAGTTGCCTCTTGATTCCAGTTGTTCCCACAGTGGAGTTGTGGAGGCTGGCTCATTATCCACAGTCAGAGTGATCTGCAGTTGTCTTGTATCAACACTCACTGAATGCCACAGCCCATCATTGACTCTGTCACCTAAAGAACATTTCACATTAGGCTTCACTGAAATGGATATAAAAAAAGTAGTGGTCTACAGCAGAGAAAGAGTTGTTTGTGGTTGCAGACAGTACTACAGGGGAAGATAATAGCTGATTAATAGTTTTAAGATATGTACGGGATTAATAATAATAATCATCATCATAATAATGGTGATAATGACTTTATTTATAAAGCACCTTTCAAAAAAACTGTTACAAAGTGCTTTATATTTAAAGCAAGGAATAAAAGTAACTTATTTAAAAACATTAATGTAAATCAGGATAAATAATTAAAACAAACACAAAAAAATTGCATTCGTTAAGAGGACCTTGCATCCTTAGGCAGTGAGTTCTACACCTGTGGGGCTTGAACAGAAAAGGCCTAGTCAGGCAATGATCAGACTCATAGATCACAGATAAAAAGCAAGCAATAGTCTTAAAATCAACTCTAAGAGGTAGCAAAGATTGGTGTGATGTGGTGTTCTCTTCTCTAAGAATGTGTTAAAAGCCTGGCAGCAGCATTTTGTATCAGCTGTAGTCAGTTTTGCCTGCTGATACCAGAATAAAGGGCATTCTAATAGTCTAGTCTGGAGGAGACAAAAGCATGAATAACCTTTTCTGATTCTGAGTTGAGAGGAATGACCTGATCTTGGTTAAATATCTCAGTTGTACAAAGCAGGATTGCACAACTTTAGTCATCTGACTGTCAATGAGGAGTCTAAAATAACACCTTGGTTAAAAGCCTGTTTTTAACATTAGTAGGTAAGACTGCGTGTCTTGAATGTGTGACTAGAATAGAGATTGTTAATGCTGCTGGTGCTGGGGCCAGGCGTAATTATAATTATTCAATTCGTTCAACTGCAGGACATTATTAGACACGCAGTACTGCATTTCATCAAGGCAGGACGTAACAGCTGAGACATCAGTAGTACTGGGCTTTATTATACAGTTGAGTATCATAACAATAGAAATCAATACTATATCTAAGGATGATTTGCCCCAGGGTCTAGCATGTGTATAGTAGATAAATGGGGACTGAGAATAGACCCCTGTGTGACCTCAGTTAAGAGAAGAAGGCATCTCCAAGCAGAGATATAAGATGAACCAATCCAGGGCCACATCACTGATGCCAAAATAGTTTTGATAGCTGATTAACACATTGTGGTTGACTGTGTTAATGGCTGAGCTGAGGTCAAGGAGTATTAAAATCGAGTATAGCACTGAAAAAAAATTCTTGGTCCTATTCAACATGAAGCAATATTTTTAAGTACAATGTAAGTGAAATATATTAAATCAAAAGTTTATTTATTCAAAATAAATAAATACAAACAGAACGTAAATGTGCTTAGTATAAACGGAATGTAAACTAGATCCTATAAAACAGCTATGCACGTCACATTCCAGCACGGTAGGTGGCAGTTATATGCCACCATTCTTCAGCAAGAAATGACCGCATGTGCAGGGAAAACTGCCGAATGACATCACACAAGCTTCAGCAGCAGTGGTCAATCCAAACTGGTGTCCAGTGTTCCACCCGCACTGTATGTGGCCGACTTTTAGATCATGGCTTAAGGTCCTACAAGGCTGTCAAGAAGCCCCTGATCAATGAGAGACAGAGGTTAGCCTGGTGTCATTGGGCCCAAGCACACAAGAACTGGACAGCCAGGAATTAGAAGAAGATTCTGTGGTCAGATGAGTCCAGTTTCCAGCTTTATCCTCCTCCTGATAATGTGAGAGTATGCAGAAGGCCAGGCGTAGCATTATCTCCAATGCTGCTGGTGTTGGTCATCTCACTGTCTGTGATGGCACATTGAACTCTGCCAAATATTGTGCCATTCTCAAAATCCACATGCTCCCTCCTGCACGTGCACTGTTCCATCAAGGTCAAAACTGGATGTTTCAACAAGATAATGCCCCTTGCCACATATCCAGGGCCAGTAGAACTTGGCTGCGGGAGCACTGTATCCAGGTCTTAGAGTGGCCAGCTCAATACCTGGACATGAGCCCCATTGAAAATCTGTGATGGATTATCGAAAGGTCTGTTTCAAAGTGTAAACCAAAGAATTTAGCAGAATTAAAAGCAGTAATTCAAGAAGAACAGGACAAGATTACCCCTCAACAGTGTGAAAACTTTTTTCCACCACTATATGTTGTGTGAGAGGATGATGAATTTAGGTTAGCATGTGTCTGCTCTTGCTGTATTGTGTTTTGTTAGCACCTACTTAGTTAAGCTAATCAAATTTCATAACGAGCCAGCCAAAATAGTTATGGTGTTTGTGAAATATGTCTGGCTTCGCTGCGCCCTTGCTTTCATGGGTCACTAGCACTTGCTATCTGGTTTAGCATTAGCTAGCAACAGAGCTTGAGCAAGAGGTGTTTTTTTCCCCAAAAAGTCAGCTTACTTCTAAATAATATTGAAAGTGTAGTGTCTGACGTTCCATATATGGTTTTTACTCTTTTGCAATGCCTGAAGCTCCATGTATGTCTTTCTATTCTTTGGGTTCATGTTTAGGTTAGTAGCCATGAACATATACATATAAGGAACAGGGATAGGGTCTTTCCTCCCTTCTCTCTGTCTCTTGGAAAAAGTGAGGTCATTGAGTGAGAGCCCAATGTCTTGCTGTAAATCGTAAAGACGACTAACATATATATATACTGGTGTTCAGAGCTGTTAGAGAGAGAGATCCATATTGGCTCGGATCCTCTCACAGGCTACTGCAGTGCTTGTCCGATGCTGAACTACTTTGTAATAAACTTCTATATACAAGTAAGTCAGTGTCAGCGGAGATCTTCTCTTCATCATCTTCACATCGACATCACCACCTAATATACCACAAGAATTTGGCGTCACGAACTTCGGACGTGTTGTGACCTGCGGCGTTCCTGGCAACTTCAGCGCACCTACTCCCGCACCGAGCCTGCAGGATATGGTGAGCATTTCTCGCTTCTGGGGTGCTGGTTCGTTCGTTGCTGTTGTGAGTGTTTGCTGTTTGGTCGCACCGGAAAGAATTGTGCTGTGTTGATGTTTGGAGTGATGCTCCGTTCTAAATTTGATTTTATTGCGCTGTGGACAGCGCATAAAAGAGGGGGAGAGTGATAGAGAAGAAAATAAGAAGTTTGAAGTGAAAAGTGTAAAATAGCTGAATTAGTAACGATAAGGTGAGCTAGATAAAACCATGCAAGATTAATGAAGATTGGGCCCTTATCTTCTTAACGGTAAGACATGTGTACATCAGTCACTGCGTGAAAGTCGGCTTTGAGGATTAGTTAGATTAGAGAAGAAAGAGGAATAGAGAGATAAAGGAGAAAAAGCCGCAGATTTGGTCAAAGCCCTCTGGGAGGCGGTTTTAGACGGGCCAAAAATCCTGGAAAATCACTAGGTGAATTTCAGGTCAGTTCAAGGAACTGGGGGTGTAGAGTGCAAAATTCAATTGTAAGTTCCCACTCGAACACTAGTTGACGAACAGTGTCTGAAGCAGCCTCTCATTGAATATCTACACCTCATGAGGTAGCATAAATTTAGAAGGAAACTAAGAGAAAAAGGAGCGGCAGAAAAGCATGCTATAGGATAAAGTATGAATGAGTAGATTTTTGAGAATTTAGGATTGGATGTTGTTTGTGTTTTGGGATGAAGTTTTGACTCTGCTGTGTGTTTTGAGAATTCTTCTCGTGTCCCTGTTGAGTGAGTAGTGCCTCTGTGTGTGTGTGTGTGTGTGTGCGTGTGGAGCGCTGTCTCAGCTGTGTGTGAAAGGCTGTGACACGGGATGGTGTATGGGGTTTATGTTAAGAAGATAGATTTTGTATTGAATAGGAATATATAGGTTGTGGTTGAAAATAGGAGATATAGTAATGTATAAGGAAAGATATTTTGTCTGATATGGATAAGATTTATGAGTTTTTTGAGAGAGGACGTTTTTATGATTAAAACCTATGAGCTTCTTTTTAAGAAGACGTGCTTTTATTGATAAAGTGTATGAGCCTCTTTCAAAAAGACGTTTTTGTTATTGTTAAAATATATGAGCCTCTTATGAGGGGACTTTTGATATTGTTAAAAGTGTATGAGCCTTTTTTGGGGGACAGTTTGAACAAAATCTATGAGCCTTTTTAAAGGACGTTTTTGAGAAAAAGAGAGAGAGGAAAAACTTATGAGCCCCCAAAAAGGACATAGAAATTTAGTGTAAGAATGTTTTGTGTGGGATTTAAAGAGAAATAAAAGAATAGTAGGAGATATAGTTCATGGATGATAATGTATTAATGGAGGAATTAAGATGTTAGAGTGACCTGTGTGTTGGTAGGTAATGTGTCTAATGTGTGAGAGTTGGGGAGAAGGAAAAAAGGAGGTGGAGTGCTCCAGGATGCAGAAGGATGGCAGCTGGCCAAGGCGTTACATGGATTGAGGTTTGCTGACAATAGTGTGTGCAGCTTCTGAATCCAGTCTGCTCAAGGCCAGTGTAGTTTTATCCACAAACTCTTTTCTACAAATACCTGCATTTTAAACATATGCGTTATATAGGTATAACATATCATATGTTGTAGTTGTTTAAAGGAGAAGTTTGGCAATGGACTGATCTGTTAATGCATTTAATAGAATTATTTGGGTCAAATGCTGTTAAGAGCAGAGTGGCAAATGTGAGTTTTATTGTCTGTGGTGATTTGAGTGGAGTTGAGGATTGAACACACTTGGTGATAGTTGGTCCCTTGCAGGAGCGTGTGATCTTTTGAGCCTCATATAGGATTGGACTTTTGTTGAAGAAATATTTGAGGGAACTTTACACATAATTTGGAGGATTAATTGTGTGTTTAGTTGATATCATATGTCGACTTAGTGTTGTACATCCACTGTTATATTGATTGAGTTTTTGGTTCCTTTGGAGTAAGTAAATTTATTGATTATGGTAAAATAGTGGTTTAAAATAAAATAAAATAGATAAATAAAATAGGGAGAAGTAGGTTAAGTATTTAGAAGTAGTTTTAGTAATCAGTTTAAATTTACAATGAAGGGAGCTACTACAATGTCAGAGAAGGATATTAAAATTCAGAGAGTAATTACCCCTGTTGATGTAGTACAGAAGAATAATCCTTTAGTTAAAGGTATTGCGAAGATATCGGAGAAGTGGCATAAGCGTTGGCCTGAAATTGACCAACCATGGCCAGTGGTAGGGACTCTTAACCCCGATGTAATTAAAATAATGCATGTGCTTGTGTCTACATATAAGGCGGAACAAAAGAAGGGTAAAAAGGGGGAAAAACGTAAAGAAAAGAGACAAGTGGAGCTTGGTGTTCTTCAGTTGTTTGAAAACGAGGGACAGAAGTTGATAAAATCTGCAAAAGAAAAGAGAGACAGAGGTGTAGAGGAAATAAGAAAGAATGTAAAGGAAACAGAAAAATTAATGGCAGAGATTAATGCACCCTTCTCACACGTGGATCTAGCGAAGAAACCCCCACCTTATGAGAAGAAGGTGAAGTTTGAGGAAGTTTATCCCCAGCTTCCAGTGATCTCTCAGGAGGGTAATTATCAGATTAAAGATGAGAATGATCAGGTAATAGAAGTGGGACAAGCAGAAACGACTATAACGATGTATCCAAGCTCTAAGAGTAAGAGGAAAACTATTTGTGTGGGAGCTAAGGATGATCAGAGTGATTTGGAAGAGGCTATGGGTGGATATGATCCTGAAGTCAGGAGGATGTTGGCTAGAGCGGAAAGAAGAGGAGAAACATGGACGACAGAGGACTCAGAAGATGATAGTTCTAGTGAAAGTGAGAATGGAGGCAGTGATTGGGAGGAGCAAGTTCCTTTGCCTTCAAGAGGTTTTTTCCCTGCGGCAACTAGCACTGGAATAGAAGAGGAGAGACGAACGGCCTTACAAGAGGTTGAGAAAAGTATAAATCAATGCCTTTCGCATCTCTATGAGTCATCTAAACCAGAGGATCAGAAAGTATGGGAGAATCAATTAAAGTGGTTAAAGACACAGAGGAAAACCTTGCGGAAAAAGATTTCCCAAAAATTAGGTAAGAGATATTCACTGCGCCCAAGAAAAGGGAAAATGTGTCCAGTGGTTGTTCGAGGACAGAATTTGGAGTACAAGCCTTGGCAGAATACAGATATGTCAGATATACTTGAGAAGTTACCTACTCTTCAAGATGGAGCACATCCTTGGATTTCAAAGTTGGAAGAGATTATGGTGGGAACACAAGCTGCCATGGGAGATGTTAAGAGACTCTTGGCTAGTCTCCTTGGGGTTCCAGCTATGGAAGAGATTCTACAAAAAGCGGGACTTGACCGATATATAGGTACTGCTGTGAATGATTCGGAGCTGTTTGCAGCAAGTAGAGGTCGAGTGTGGAGAGCATTGAAAGATACATTTCCTACTAATGTACATCCTGATAATATCTTTATTGAACCGTTGGGACAGGAAGAAAATCCGAGGGCCTATGTGTCAAGAGCCCATCAGGTGTGGAGAAACGTTACAGGAAATGATCCGGACTTGAATCAAATGGAGCAGTCAATTTTGCGAGGTAAAATACAGAAGGGGCTGCCCTTACCAGTGAGGAGCAAATTGGCAGAGGTGGTTGGTCTTGGAAGTATGACAAAGAATGTCTATGCGGATCATATAGCCCATCAAGTGGAGCTATATAGGAAAAAGGAACATGATCAGAAAGAGCAGGATCGAGAGATCCTTAGGAAACTTAATCAAATAGAGGTTAGCGGAAGGTAAGCAAGTGATGAGATATACATCGATTCCGCATATGCACATAATGAATGTCATTTGTTTGGATCAGTGTGGAAGAGCTGAGAGTTTAAGAAAATAGATGGTTCTCCATTGCAGTATTATGCTCAAATAATGAAACTGTTGCATGTGATGATAAACCAGTTGAAGGTCAGAGATACATGTTTAGGTTTTTGTGTAGAGAGATCATAAGCAGGTGGGGACTTCCAGGTTGGATACTCTCAGATAAAGGGAAAGAGTTTATGGATAAAATGGTGAAATTGATTTAGTAAAATTGGGAATTAGATGGTTTGGAGTAATTTATCATCCACGAAGCCAAAGGATAGAGAGAGAGGAGTGAGATATGCAAAGAAGATTTTGATGTGAAGGTTGTGTGCATATTGAATTCTGAAGGATTGTGGTATGTGAGTTGTTTGAAAGAGAGTTGAAGCAAGTTTTATGAAAGAGAAGGGAAGTGATATAGATGGAGATGAAAGAGTATTGATAGAAGGTGGACTGTTGGAGACATATCTGTTTTGAATATTCATATCTCTCATTATGGTTTTGATATTTCTTATTGTTTTATCCTTTCACTCTATAGAGTGATATGATAAAAGGGGGGAAATGGAAAATGTGATTTATAATCTGAAATGATATGATATTGTGAATTTTACATTTACTTATAGGATCATGATCTGCATTTGATGTTTTAATTTACATCTGTTGTTTGGTACAAGATACTGGTTGGTGTTTTCTTTCTTCCAGAACAGTATTGGGGGAAAGGATCACTATGGGACAATAAGAATGGACTGGAGGACTCTGAATAAGGATACTGTGATGCAATATTCGGAGTCAACACTTCATCGACACAACAGTGACAGTCGACGTTGCTGAGGAGCTGTTGTGGGATGTTTGATTTAGTTTTTGATTTTCTATATTGTATGAGTAATACTTAAACTGTGTGACATTTTTTTAGGTTGAAATTGTTGAAGGAAGATGTCTTCTGTTGTGGGGTAAATGCATTGGGACCTCAGATGTTTTCTTTCTTTTTCTGATGCCTAGGGAAATTGGGGCTAGGCAGGGAAAGGTCCATTGGAAGGTGCGATGGGTCGACCAGCCTGAAAGTGGACATTGTTTGGATTTTATTTTCTGAGGGTTCCATATGTACTTGCTTGAAGTTATATCCTTGTATTAATGATGAAATTTCTCCTTTTAATTGGTTTGGAGTACTATAAAGTGGTCGCCTGGGGCAGAGGGGCCGTGAGAGAATTTCCTGTCTAGATTGTTTGATGGAAACTTCAGGAATGATAGCTGCTTGACAGGTTTTCGCTCTCACACTCCATAAAGTTGTAATTATGCTCTAGGAAGCATGTGTAGGAGGATTGTTTATTACTTTTGCAAACATGTATGTTTTATTCTTATATTTTTCGAGACTATTTTAGCCTCGAAAGGGGGGAAATATGTAGTGTCTGACGTTCCATATATGGTTTTTACTCTTTTGCAATGCCTGAAGCTCCATGTATGTCTTTCTATTCTTTGGGTTCATGTTTAGGTTAGTAGCCATGAACATATACATATAAGGAACAGGGATAGGGTCTTTCCTCCCTTCTCTCTGTCTCTTGGAAAAAGTGAGGTCATTGAGTGAGAGCCCAATGTCTTGCTGTAAATCGTAAAGACGACTAACATATATATATACTGGTGTTCAGAGCTGTTAGAGAGAGAGATCCATATTGGCTCGGATCCTCTCACAGGCTACTGCAGTGCTTGTCCGATGCTGAACTACTTTGTAATAAACTTCTATATACAAGTAAGTCAGTGTCAGCGGAGATCTTCTCTTCATCATCTTCACATCGACATCACCACCTAATATACCACAAAAGACTGAAAAGAAAACATCTGAAATAACACTATAGACACTGTGTGTCAATACTATGTTTTGCACATAAAATTTTAATTTTAATGCTTTCCTAGCCATCTGTATTTCACACTGAGCTCACCATCTGCTGAAACATGCCTTCCTCAATCAAACATGTTTATCTTAGCTCAGGAATCCCACACAGATTTTGGATGGCATTTTCCTTCAAGTAATTCCACAGAAATTAATATTTGTTTCAGATTAGTGAAGACAACGATGCCAAAAACAAGGAACAAGGCATCACCTTTACAGATATAGGATTAGGTCTGTGCTGTCTTTCTGAGCCCAAAAACAAGCAGCCAGATGGCACAGATAGCAAATAGGGTACTTTGAGCTAGTCTGCACATGTTGATATCAGTGTGTGTTGGATATGTGTGTGATGTATTTGTGAGTGGTCTGTGTCCTCACCGACAGAAAGCTTGGATTTTCTCTGTCCTGGGCTATTGAGGGTCAGGAGCAGCCGACTCTTGGTGATCTGCAGCTCCAGTCTCTGGGGCTCAGAGTTTAGCTGTACAGAGAACAGCAGCCCATCCTGGTTCCATGTCCTGAACTGGAACTGAACAGAGAAACCCCCTGTGGTGTTTGCTGCACCTGGCAGCAACAGGAAGCTACTGCTTGAGCTCAGGAAGGTGCAGGCCCCCAGCTGGGGCTGTGAGCATGAGAAGGTCACATTGCCCTGGGGGACAAGAATTACAACCACTGACATTAGGACAGACTGATGTCATAGGAAATTCATTAGTTGTTTGGAATTAAAGGTCATTTTGCCAATACTGTAAGTCAAAGCAATGCAAATTATGTATAGACCGTTAAATACAAAGCGGCTGTTAAAAATTCTGCAGAAATTTATGGGCTGAGCAAAATCAGACTGCCTGGAATGGTCATGGGGTTGTTCAAAATTTGTGTAACACACTGACAAGATGTATTGTGTTGATGCAAGGAAACACGAGCTATGAATTCCTGAATGTTCATACAGAGAAAGCACATCAAGGATATACTTAGGTCCCAGGCCAGTGACTGATTTGTAAACCAGTAGCAGTATTTTCAAATGGCTCATCTAACTTATTGAGAACCAATGTAGGGACTTTACATTGGATATAATACTCAGCCACAACATTAAAACCATTGACAGGTGAAGTGAATAACATCGATCATCTCGCTACAATACAATGTTCTGCTGAGAAACCTTGAGTCCTTCATTCATCTGGATGTTACTATGACCTGTACCACCCACCCATTGTTGTAGACCAAGCACACCCCCCATGGTAACAGCACTCCCCAGTGGCAGGAGCCCTACCCCAGCAGGACAATGCTCCCACCACACCACAAAAACCGCTCAGAAATGTCTTGAGGACATGACAAAGAGACAAAATGTGTTGACCTGGACTCCAAACTCTGACGTTTCCAATCTGATCCAGCATCTGTGGGATGCACTGTGACAAGCCAGATCCATGGAGACCCTGTCCTGCAACCCACAGGACCCAAAGGATCCACTGTCAATGTCCTGGTGCCAGACACCACAGGACATCCTCTACAGTCTCTTGTCCATGCTCCGATGGGTAAGAGCTGTTTTGGCAGCATGAAGGGAACTTACACAATATTAGGCAGGTCCCACAGATGCTGGATAAGATTGGGATCTGGGAAGTTTGGAGGTCGGGTTAACAAATTGGGCTCTTTGTTGTGTTCCTTGAGACATTTCTGAGTAGTTTTTGACCTACCCTATGTACACACAGACACACACACACACACACACAAATCATTTCCACAGTTTGTTACAGCCTGATTCTGGCTGCCTGGAGAGATTCAGGAGGAGAGAAAGAAAGAGAGAGAGCGAGAGAGAGATGCATCTAAAACTAATGATTTAGGTCTGTTTCTAGTTTCACAGCAGATTTCGAGTTAAATTCCTGATGAAATGATGATGAGAGAGGCTGCTGAACTGAAAGCACTGACAAGAGGTGCAATCCAGAAGATTTTAGAGTGCAGATCATGGAGTCCACACACAACAATTACATACAGGTTGCATAAAGCATCTGGTGAACCATGATACATAAAAACATCCTGCACATGTCCAGATTAGTCATGGGGTGTACATTATTGACGGAGTCAGGCACACTGACCAAGACAGAGCTGCACACAATGACTGGACAGTGAAGTATTTTTTATCTTATTGCAGCCTTAGGAATGGTAAGGCTATGCATTTGTATTTTAGATTAAATGATTAATATAGATAAAAATCAAAACAAGGATTGGTGCAGTATTGCGCAAACAGCTGCTGCAATGTAATCCAAAAGCCATTTGTCCATGTCAACGTATGTCCACTGATGTGCTTGCATTGACAGACTATTTCCACTGCCTGCCATTAGTTAATTTCAATATCCAGATTCGCTTCCTGACAGATATTTAAGTTAAATCAAGTTTCAATCGTCTTTAAATAGCAAGTAATTAAATGTTTTTTCTATCCATCCATCCATTATCTAGCTTATCCATAAGGGTCATGGGGGAGTTCCAATCTATCCCAGCTGAAATTTGGCAAGAGGTGGGATACACCCTGGACAGATTGCTAGATAAGTGTTTTTGACTGACTTAAAAGTTTTGAATCATATCATCATATGTTAAATCATATGTGAACTAGTTTACACATGCTAGCACACAGCTGTTCATCTTTGATACAAGAGACTGTTGTTAGTCTTTTACTTCTCTGTCACTTGTCAGAAAAGTAAAAGTGTCTTTCTCTCCCATATTACCTGAATGCTATGCTGATGAAACGTCACTGAGACAGTGTTTTGATTATGGTTGCTTTGGTCACATTGGCGCAACTGATCAAAGTGTAAAACTAACTAGATGTTGCAGTTAAATGTACTTTAACTTTACTTTGACTTTACATTCACTTAAACTAAGCTATTGCAACATGCAGGTGCATAGAGAATTGAATTTTCCAGCCAGGAAACCTCCTTTGTCACACATGTCTGCTTACCACACTGTGTATCTGTGGCTTGCGTCTCTTTGCCAGGTCTATGATGTTGATGCCATTGTAGTAGAGGTTTTCCATGCAGCCCTGGAAGTTCTTCCTGAGGAAAGTACCAGGTTTACCAGGCAGGGGGATACCTCCAAAGCTCAGCTGTGATGAAGAGCAAACAGACAAGGTGGAGATACAGAAACTGCTTCTCCTGTACATTCATGCATGCTATTTTTTATAAACAGTCATATACAGTAAATTCAAATTTTTCTCTGTAGGTTACGTTATCCAAGATGGAAACACATAGCATTTTACTTTGGTGATTTAAAACATCACCAGTACAAATATTTACAACAGCCTCAATATGTAGAGACACTTACTTCAAATTTATTTCATAATGATGAGTTAAAACCAAAAAGTTTCCAATTGTCACTTTAATTGTCAAGTCAGGTCAAGTCTTATATGGGTTGGGTCTGGTCCAGAATTGATTTAGCTATCATTTCAGGTAACTGATCAGTTTGTATTGACATTTGTCAGTCTGGGCCAGGTACAGGTTTGCAAACTGTACCTGTGCAGAAATCTATTGTTGTGGGAAACAATGGCTAATATTAGTTATTCATATCATTACCAAGAATCAATTATTATTCATAATTATTATTATTACTATTATCTATTCATATTATAAGAGAATAAGAGTCTCCCTAAATCAGTCTACAATGGATGAAAAAACTGTGTTCAAATATCAAAAAATTTGAGGACATCTGTGTTTGTGCGCCTCTGTCGACTAAAGCCACCAAAACTGCCCTGTTTCTGTGTTTGTGATAAGAGGTTTAAACACAAATGCAATTTAGTGTCAAAATGAGCACCAAAACTGCACTGAGCTGCCTCATTATCATAAATACAGCCTCAGCTGCATCCTTCCTCCCACCTCGAAACAAACACATTTGTTTGGTGCCAGAAAATTACCACACTTCACCAGAGGCACCCTTTTGTTAGTAGCTGCTGACTGGTCTATATGTGATTAATCAGCTTAACACAGCTGCATGCTTGGTGTTCTGGTGTTTCTGTATGAAACATTTTATTTTGAACGTTGCCAGCAACACTGTGTTGCATTATGTGGACATCTGTTTTGTGACAAAATTAAAACTGAAAGACTAAAATAAAAGTTTGTGAGAATTTACATTCAAATCAGTCAACACACATTACAATATTAACAATGTTAGTCTGTCTCTCAACACTTTATGACTTTATTCTGTCTGTGGTTCTCACTTTATGACCCTATTCTGTCTGTGGTTCTCAGCTTCATGCCCAGTGGTTCCTACTGAAGATGTAAATCTTTAAAGACACCTCAGAAATATATAGTTTTGGGGTGACCTCAATGATTAGGCTGCACATAATATAAGCACAAATGCCCTGAGCAAAGAGTCTCTGGTTCTACTTAGCCAGCTGGAGCATTTGCTGCATGTCATTCCCCTACTCAATTTCTCCACATTTCCTGTCTGTCACTTTTAAGTAAGAAGAAAATTGTTAATTTGTTGGGCACTATTCTCAGTGGTGGAGTAATACTTTTAGTGGCTGAGTAAAACTGAAATAAAATGAGCAGTGTTTGAGGAACATGTCACCCAGCGCTGCCCTGTCAAGCAGATTTACCAAGTAGTTCTTAGTGTCCCACCTCATAGTCCACATCCAGTGAGAGTCCTTCTCCTTTGGTTTGAAAGTGTTGTGTATGGGAGTCCACTGTGAGGTTAACCTGCCTGTTGAAGCGTTCGATGAGGACCGAGTGCCAGTGCTGGTCATCCAGCAGACTGCCCACAGTGACAGCAACAGGACTGCTGCTCAACCTCAGCCTGCTATCATCTGGAATAATATGAAGAAAACAGCAGGACAATATTTCACATCCTCCAAAGTGAGGGCACACTCCACAGAGCTCAGGTGGAGAGGGCAAAAAACCACCTACGCCATGCAGCTGGGTATGGCATGAAGTCATGTTTCAGTACTGAAATAATCAATCACTTATATACACTTGGCTTCTGAAAAGTGCAAATGTTGTTTATTTGTCACTGCACAGGTAAATATGTTGTAAAATCGTTGCTAAAAACCCAAGTATTCCCACTCTATTTAATGGAGAAATGATTCTACAAATTCCCCAACAGGGCACACATACTGTTTTTAGACTCCCTGCCAGCCAAAAAAATACATTGCCAAAGAGAGGTATCAAAACCTGCTGTGTGTGTAGATCACCTAGGTTGAGATGGAGATCCAGTTTTCCTTCGTGGAGCTCCAGGGTTATGTAATCTCCCCTCTGTCCCTCCCCATGCAGTAAAACCCCCTCAGCTTGACGACTCTTGAAGCGCAGTGAGATCACGTCCTTCACTGTTGACATGGACTTTTGGTTGAATCGGTACAGCAAAGAGCTTCCGCCATCAAAGCTCACCACATCTGATTCTAAAAACAACAACAACAAAAACTGTTGCTATACCTTTTTGCATGGCACATGTAGTTCACAGTGACAGTGGTGGTGGATTTACCACTAAAAATCCACTTTGAAGCAGTAGGACCCTTCAGACTGTAGCAGACAAAAGCAGCTTCTCATTTCTAGCTGGTGACCATCAGTATTTTGATTATTATTTCTATTTTTTTATTATTTCTATAAATGTTACCTGTTAGAGGTAACTGTTAAATTTATGTTTTAAAATGTTTTTAGTATTACCTATTTTGTTACTGACATTTATCAATTTTAACATTTTTCCTAATTTATGTTATCAGTCTACATTTGTATTATCAGCTTATCAGTCATCTGTAAAGGACTTTGACTGATTGATTGATTGATTGGTTGAATGATTGATTGACTTGTGGCCACAGAGGCTGCTGCTCAGCAAAAGTTCCACAGGCACATGAAACCTTTATCTTCATCTGATAGACAGTAGGTCATTGTTTCACATCAGAGTTGAATGGGAAGATATCACTGTGGACATGTGTTAGAGAATCATCTAAGTGGAGTGTATGAAAACTATGTGACTGCAGGGTTTGATGTACACCCTGAAGGTGGTGTAGTCACAGTGGTTCCATGTATTTCTTTGTAAGTCTAGTACCAACTGCAGGGTGTGTGTTACTCACTGAAGGAGCAGCCATACACTTCCACCCTGAGGCCCAGCCAGCCACTGCGGCTCCAGTCCAAAGGGACGAAACGCAGGAAACGGGTTCTCACTGAGTGGGACAGCTTGTTGTGGACGACAGCCTCTGAATTCACATTACCCACAAACCTCTGAAGGAACAGAGAGACAGAAGACAGGAGTTATGATGACAGCATTTCACTGTTTTAAACAGGTTCCGCTGAGAAATAAGACTTGATTTCAGTTACAATATGAGGATAATTGATAGTAATGTATTAATCCAACAGGGAAGAGAAAAGTCTGGATTTTATCTTAATACTTCAGATATGAGCAAACAAACAAACAAACAAAAAAATACTTAAACAACATGGACAACATGGAGAGCTACAGATAAAACATGTCCATGTGAGAAGCAAAAAAATGACCACAGTTGGCAGGCAGTATGCAAAAAAACTAAAAGGCTTAAAACCCAGAAACCTCTCTGTCAGTCTCCTTTTTCATTGTCACTTCTGCTCTCCTCTGCAATGACAGTGTAAACCACAGAAAGCCAAGGGACAGAAAGAGAGACAAACACCTTTCCTCATGAGCATCTACTTCATAATGGATTTGAGGCAGGTGATGAATCAAATTGATAAAGTCTAATAAGAAAAACTACCAGAGGGATACAGTACATCCTTGACAGTGGAGCCCCAGGCTTTTGTGAAGAGTTAAAAATCTAAGACAGGGGCAATCATTCAGCTCTACACAGTGGTTTAAAAAAAATAGAGTATGAGGAGGTATACTGACTAGTGGTACAAATGACTGATGGTTCTGGAGAGCAAGGGCATCATTAAATATAGCCAGATGCCGCTTCTTGGCATATAATTAAGGCAGTAGTCCAACTGCTAATGCTCTTATTATGATTTACACCCATAAATCTCCTATTTTAAGCCATTTGAGTGAAGGTTTGATGTTGCATATTAAAACAGGTCCACAATAAGTAATTAACACATGCACATCTAGCAAGCCTTGACTCAAATGGTGATGTTGTGTTCCTGGCCAAAAGTTGTTCTGGTTGGCAAAAATCATAACATTTACAGATACCTGAAAGCATGAAAATCAATTAAATTGTTTTGGCTAGGTTTTTTTGGCTGGATGGGCAAGGAAGAGGAAGGTTTAAAAGTTTAATTTATCATAATGGGATTGCAGGTGATGAAAATGGGGGGAAACAGCACTGGAGAAGGCTGGAGACAGAGGCTGAGGACTGAATGATAGCAGGCAGGTGGGGTGTGTGAGTGACCAAAGCAGGGCGCAAGATATTTCAATAGTTAACAGTATTATAATGATGCTTTATCTGCTTTATCTGTGTTGATAAGAGATGCAATGAGTCACATGACCTCATAATTTAGTTTTTTTAATATTTGATTTTTGAGAACCAACTCACTAGGAAAGTAGAAATCTGTACCAGTGCAGTTTGAAATGCAACAAGCTTGAAGAGGACAGAGATGGAGCAGAGATCCCATTGTTGGGTGAATGTGCTTTTATGATAGCATGTATGTCCTGTAACATTCCTGTGGATGAAAATTTCAGTGAGTGATTGTTTTCCTCATTGAGTTCCAAAGGCTTGTCAGCATCTGTCTGACCTGGAGTTGGCTGACTGCAGCACCACAGTGGAAATTGGAGCAGAGTGCATAAGATGGAATTAAAACGCCTGTAGTTTAAAATTATTACAGTGTGTTTCTCTAAAAACTACACAGGTCTAATACAAGTGTACTGCAACAGACATTCTGTGTTTGCGGTGTGTGCACATATATCAGGATTATCTGGTAAGTGACTCATTGTTAAGACATCCTGCGGATGTTAAGGTCAGACCACGACATAGGTTGGGCAGAAACAGAACATATATTAAGCTCTTCATGTGGACATATAAGACGTACAAAGCTCTTAACCACTTTAAGTATAGCCAATATAGTACATAGTGAGGAGATACAATATTCCTCCAAGACCAAGGTGCTACACCGAGCAACAGAACTACAAGAAACTGCACAGGACAAAGTGGGACTACATAGACCTAGACAGCACTAAACAGGACAATAAGCACAACAAAGGATAGTGCAGTGCAACTCAGTCAGTGGATAAAGTGTCATTCATTTCTGCATTCAAATTGTTAACCATGCTAGTCATTTGTGTAAATACTCAGCACACATAAAATAAACACACAAAGAACTGATGGGTTGAGGAGTGAAATATATTGTACAAGAGAGAGAGAAACCTGTTACAACAAGTCAGAAGGAAAAATCTCAGTAGAGGAAAAATAGATTTTTTTAGGTTTCCAAAGACAAAAATAAATAAATAAATAATTGGCTGTTTCCACAAGAAGTATCAGTTTCCAACCAACTGGCAATAAGCCATAAACTGACCACATCTAGCTTCACTCAACATTCATTCAACTACTCTTAAGTGCAAGAATTAAGACTTAAGAGCAACTAGACTTTTTTTTAGGTTTCTTAAAGATGTTTCACCTCTCAACTGAAAAGTTTCCTGTGTTCTGGAGAACTGAACTGAGAAATAAAACATCTTTCAAGAAAACCTAAAAGAAGGCTACCATGATCCGGGTGACTGAGAATCTACACAGACATATTCAATTACTCTCCTCAAAGCATAGATTGAATCAGGGATACACTAATGATTCAGAGTAGTTTTACTTTCACATGGGTCTTAAGGCTGAAAATGTCTGTTGCTCTGCTGTCTGACACTTTCGTCTAGAGCAAAATACTTTGACAAATATGTGATAGACTTGCAGATTACAGCTGACATTCATAGTTCCAGGAGATGATTGCAAATCATTTTCTTTCCCTGACATTTAATCTGATGCCATCATCAGGGAAAAATTTCCAATCAGACTAATTTTACTAATTTTACTGTAATAATTTATGAGAATAATCTCACTTTGGTGACTTCCTGACCAAATATTTCCATCTGTACACAAACAAAATCACACTCTGTGAATTCAGTATACACATTCATGATTCCCAAAAGCTGAACTTATTTTGTTTTGGACATCCAATGAGTTTTTCTTATCACCACCAATCAACTACGGTGTCAAATATCTAATGATAAAAATAACCATAGAATTTCTTTCTTTCTTTCTTTTTTAAAGATTTTAATGATCATGTACCCTTTCTTCTAACACCACCTTCAGGAGTTCTCCCTACCATTTTATATCACACTGGGTGTAGACCTTTAGCCCAATTTGTGATGGAGCTCAAGCTCAGCCTAATTTGGCTCAACATTGACTCAGTGTGGCTGACAGTCTCTCACCAACTGCTGCCCTCTCATTACTGCCCTTAGTTCAGTTTCTGGCTGGGAGCCTTTACCTTTGAACCCAACTTGTTAAAATGCCAGACAGACGTCAGCTAATATCAGCCAAAGGCCTGGGTGACAGCTGTGTTAGCTAAGTTGGGTGTGAGATTCATTAAAGAAGAAGAATTAGCTGTCATTCATTTTGCACCATCTTTATATCTAGGTTCCCACAATCACCAAAAAAGTCCATGAGGTGTAGGGTTTCACTCTGTGTGTGACTATGCATTTAATACACGTCAGACAAGACCTGTTTTGTTTCAGTGTCAGATGTCTGTTTTAGCTAATGTGATACTGCACTGTATAACCTGTTTGGATGCTTTATGTATCTCAATATTTGAAAAAAGTACAGCATCTCTCTTATTCCTCTTTCACAAGTTAGTGAAGTGCAAGAGCACAACCACAACCAGTTGATCAGAATACATCTACATCTAAGTACGACAGCAGTGAAAGAGCAAAGACCCTGGACAAGAGCCTGAATGAACAACAGAAACGGACAACACTAGCTGTGACTGAACACAGTCACAAAACACACAGCCTCAATTGGGAAGGGGTCATTAAAGCAGTAATCAGAGGACAACTGGAGAAAAATCAGGGAGAACATTCAACCTCTGACACCAGAAATCATCGCTTGGGGTGACCGGATAGCTGAATGGTTACGGTGTGTACCACGTGGGCCTCACTATCCTGAGCAGCAAGGCCTCAGTTCAACTCCCGATCCAGCTGGACACTTGTTGTAAATGAATAAAAACTAAAAACTGTAACTGTTTTGTTACAAGGAAATAAATAAAAATAAGATAAAAAAAAGTTTTTGTCTGTTTAAATGTCCCTCTCTCTCCCTCTTTCTCCACTCAATATGGATTCATATCCCATGTTACATGTTACTAACTCAATATCTCCCCTTTCCTGTAGGATTGTGCTCTTCCGTCTCTGTCTCCTCTTCTGTCTCTTTCTGCAGGTATTTCTGCCTCTGGAGCTGTAGGGTCTGATCTGTGATGACAAGTCTGCTGCTGCTCCTACAAGTCCACTCAACACCTGCTGCTAGAATTAGAAATTACTTACACTGCTATTAGTTGTATTGCTGTGTTAGCAGTTAATACTTTAATTATACTACTACTACTACTACTACTACTATCATTACTACTGCTGTATTACTGGCCTCACCTTACATCTGATATGGAACCTGTGTTATGCTATGTTCTTCTTTCGCTATTCTCTCTCTCTAATCTCTCTCTGTAAATACCTATTTTAAAGAGTATGGTCTAGACCTGCTCTATATGAAAAGTGCCTTGAGATGACTGTTGTTGTGATATGGTGCTATATAAATAAAATTGAATTGAATTGAATTAATGCCTTGCATGCTTGCTTGTTGTGGTATATCTTTTAGTAAACCACTTGGTACCTTTAGCTTCTTTCAGAGTTATTGGTGATATCACTAAAAATATAATAATTTACAGTTCTCCTTAGATGAGAAATTCTGAGTTTGGCTTCATGAAGGTCTGAGCAGGGTCTGAGTTAGAATCTTCTTATTCTGAGCTGATGATTGATTTTGTCCTTAATTCCTACAACTCAGTGCACTGTAGATAATACATTTTTAACAGTGATAAATAATTCAAAACAACACATAGCCCTTCACCTAATGTTCAGCCCCACATCTCCCTGTGCTAATTTAATTTAAGCAAAGAAAGAAAGAAAGGAAGACCACTCTGCAGCAGTGTCATGCAGGCTACTACTCACTCTGCTATACGATTGATTAGTAGAAAAACTCACATTTAAAAAAAGAATCAAACATCTTGTTGACAGTCCTTAATATACAAAGGCAGTGGGCTGATAATGAAGAGCCAATGATATACTAACATAAGGCTGGATTAAGAATTAATTCCAGACACTTACACTTACATGAAATGTGTAAGAAGTGACAAGATGTTGTACACCAAACTGCAGTCAAACATGGCATTTTGTGTACAGAGAACAGAGCATGAAAAAACATTATACCTCACATGACAAATGCATTCAGTATTTGAGCTAGGGTTGTCCGTAAAGGAGTCAAATGGGACCAATAGCACTTTTTGAGGGGAGGGATTAGTTGCATTTTTAAAACCATTAAACTAATAGATTGAGTTTGTATTGAAAAATTGTCCCCCCTTCTCTGTTATCTTTTCATTAGGTAATTCAGCTAAGTGCAGCAGCTACACTCTGATCCAACTAGAACAACAACATTAATGACCTTCAGCTTATTCAGGTAAATTACACTTTTGGGAATTATTTTTTTTAGACCTGCAACACATTTCAACGTGCTGCAGTATGTTTATGCCTCACACTGTCTAACCACCACCAGAGCAAGGAAGTAGGTGGTAGTTACCACATGAAGAAGGAGGGACTGAAACTATGCCCAGTGAAATACAATGTTATTGAGCATCAGCCACAGATTTGGAGGTTTCTCAGGGAACACAACATCACACAGTTCTGTGACATGTGGCACTCTGAGAAAGGTAATTATTCATCCCTGTATATTTCATAACACAGTGTAGCACTGCATATAACACTGTCATAGGTCGTAATAAAACTATGTCTAAACTATTTTTTCATAGGTTTGTCCAAGTAAAAAAAACTTTGAAGAAGTGCCTGTGCAACAAACTGCTGAATGTCCAGAGGTCCTGATTAAGGCAATTAAAATATTAATGTGATGTACATTAAGTGAAATTGAATGATTCTGACTATTTGCTAGTGTTAGCTGTTGGTCAGCACATGACTGTTATCTAGCTACAGCCACAGGGCTAGAAAATGATGTACACAGACAATTAACATCAGGTCATTTATTGACCAACAGAATCATCACTCTGTTGGTCTTTGCCAACAGCAAAAACGTGTAATCCTTGCTCACTCTTAAAATATCAATACAACACAGAGTGACTTTTCACTTTTTAAGGAATGTCGTTGGTGGAGGGTCCAGACTGACAGAGGCTTGCAGTCGCATTGATCTTGCCCTTCTTATTACATGGAAAAACACAGAAAGAACTTTTTAAGAGAACATTGTCACAATGGTGCATTCTGGCTCAGACCTGTGTACCTCTTACTATCCATGCCATCTGGAGACAGACTAAAGCACAGCTGTCTAAGTGTTCAGCAGCTTAACACGGCAGCCAAAGTGACCCAAAGGCCCTCACCATAACTGGTCAAATAAACTCTGAGTGTAGACTCACCCCTCCTCCATCCTCCTGTCTGTGCTGTTTCCAGGCCCGGCCTGTGTCACTGTAGAATAGCAGGTAACTGCTGACCCAGTCCTGGCTGTTGAAACGCCCTTGTGTGGCCACAGCCGTCACTTCCATCCGCTCCCCGAGATCCACCTGGAGCCAAGGCTGTCGGTCTGAAATCTTGGGAGACCAGCCTCCTGCTTCTGGGAGACCACAGAATTATAGGCAGGGGAGATCCAGTAAATAGTGATTCTGCTTTCAGGTGAGGTCACACTTTGGCTGCCATAGTGTGCCTCATTTCTTGAAAGTACAATATGTACCTTTTCCACATAAAATGTATAAAAACAAGACCTACTGTATATTATATATTTTGTTGAGTTGTATACTTACATTATCCCAAATGTGTCCATCAATTTTCAAACCTAGAGAAATCTGTAATTTTAATCAAAGTCACAGTCTGTTCAATTTGGTTGTCTGTCAATGGCATCATATCTTCTTTGTGTATATGTAAACATTGTTCACCAGGAGCATCAAAACTCACTTTTATCCAGTTTTACCAGTGTAGTTTTAACTGGTGTTTTTATCATGTTTAATCATGTGGGGTCTCAATTATGACTATTGCATATGCACAAAATAGGGCCTGAAAGAGGCAAATGCCACTTTCAGTGCAAAAGTTACGACCTATAAAATCTGTGCACCAGTAGAGAAACTCTCACCCGTGCACATATTTTAGAAGACTTGGGAAACTGGCGATGATGAGATGGTGACTTGAAGCCAGACTGTTTAATGATGACGTTTAATTTCACATAATACAAAGCATCAATTCTAGATCCATGTTATCGTAGACATTCAAACCAGCTGTGTCATTTGTACTTGCTCTTGCTGTGAGCCATAAATATTCAGTACTGTAACAGATGAAATTATCATCGGTTGTCGAAATCCAATAGCATTAAACATTAAACTTTACAGGAATTAATAAATTGTGTTCACCTATTAAACTTCCATTTTCAAATGATATCTCAGGGAGGAGGTTATCACTGATTGATGCGATTATTTTAGCAAGTTGTGAAACAGTTCTGATTGCTGTAAACATATAAATACTGAGGTAATGCTTGTGTGTAATTCTGCATGATGGATGCACTGGCACTGCTTGAGGACTATGCAAATGCAAGAATTAGGAGGGAATGAGTGTTCAGGGACCACTGAGATTTCTTGGCCCATGATGACGACTGGCTAATAAGCCGATTTTGATTCTTGGATATGTGCTGAACTGGTCCCAGGAATAGACAGACCAACGTGATAGAACTGCACTATCCCAGTACAGATGAACAGGTACTAATCACTCTGCGGTCTCTGGCAGCCATTTTTCTGGCACCAGAATCAGACTGAACTGCCATTTCACTTCCATTTGATTATTTTACTTTCACAAGAAATGTGACCCCTGCATTTAACCATCAGTGACTGACAAACACACACATATACAGGCTACACACACATGCACACACACACATACACACACACACATGAACCCTTAATTTTTTTGACAAATACAGTGATGATGACAGTCAAAAGCACTTGCGATACTTTGCAACCAAATGTAACACCACAAGTTTGTATAATCACCTGGGACATCACAAAAACGAAAACAATGAATGGAAGCGCACTGTGACCTTTGACTATTACCTCAGTGAACCAAAGATACAGCGCTGGCCACCACTAGAGACCACACAACAGGGGATTTATATTTACTAGACAAAGTCTGGTTAATGCCCTCACACGACTGTTGTGTTACCTGCTTTAATGTGTCAACAGAGTACAGTTTGGAGGTAGAAAAAAAGGTTTTCTAACAGCAGGTCAAAGTATTGTGAAGGTAGTCTCCCTCTATAATTGGACAAGAGGCACAGAATACATCTGATTACAGGTGGGCTGTGTATCAGTTACAATTTTCTGAACCACATGCTGGAAAAAGCAGACCCAGGGGCAGCAAGTAAACACAGAACAAAGTGATCCAAGTACTGATCCCTGTGGAAAACCGTATATGACCACAGAGCAGGAATATATCAGCTGTCCCTAAACACTTTTGTCAGTCTATAGAGGACATACTGTATGATGGGGGAAATCAAGACTTAACATGGTTAACAATTTTAATTCAATTTATTCAAAATTATACTATTTATTGAAAAGTCAATTCACTGACCTTTTGTACAGAAATAGCTCTTTCTCCAAAGACGGATATGTCATATGGGCACCTTGATATCCCTCAGTAAATTTACCATGTATTATAATAATGCCATCTTCTAATTACTGTCTTTAAAATATAGCAGTGGAAGGGTAGTGGCTTCTTGTCCAAAATATCTGTTTATTCTCTTTGCATTTTCATGAAATAGAAATAGATAGATAAAAGTTACCACACTGAAACAATAGCAGATACAGCACTACCATTCTCTGTTGAACTCACCATCTCTTATGTTGAGCCTTGCACTGGCAGCAGAGCTGGCTGAGGACTGAGAGGAGCTCTGGAAGGATGACCCTGGTAACATGGATGCCAGAGGAGCATTACAGTTATCTGTGAAAGAGAACATTAATAATGTTTATTCTATTTAAGGACCATCAACAGATTTTTAAAAATTATAACAGAACAGACTAAAAGCACATTCATGACTTCAGATTTGGCATGCAGTTTGAATATTACATTAAAATCTAGTCTGCTTTCATCTCTTACTCTTCCTCCTAACAGTCAGCTGCTTTAAACTTTTACTCTTCAACTGTTTATCTTACATATCAGCTGACAGCTCAACTGCACAGTGTAAACTAAAAATATATATATTCCAATTACACCCATGTGGTATATTAGATGGTGATGTTGATGTGAAGATGATGAAGAGAAGATCTCCGCTGACACTGACTTACTTGTATATAGAAGTTTATTACAAAGTAGTTCAGCATCGGACAAGCACTGCAGTAGCCTGTGAGAGGATCCGAGCCAATATGGATCTCTCTCCCTAACAGGCTTAAAAAGCATTGCATGTATTATTTTTTCCTCTACAATTAAAGGTATTTCTAATTACAACTTACTTAATTTTTAGAGTAAAGATTGTAAGTTGATTACGCATTAAAATTCAGTTGTTTGAATTACTTTTTCCAAATTGATGAAAAATAATTTTTCAGAAAACATGGCTGTAAACAAAAAGAACAAATGTTTTATGAAAGAGAAAAGGCACTCAAGATGTTTGTTGGAGCTCAAGGACACACAAGCTGTATTTTGGTGAGAAACACTGAATGTAACCTAAACTTTTATTTGTTTACAAGACAACTCCTTAAAATTGTAACGACTATACAACTCCTTAGCATTGACATTTTGAAACATTGTCAGGTTTTTGCTATACTCGTCTTAAAACTGTGAGCTCATTGTACTTATTAAAGGTTAATGTGTGTGTGTGTGTGTGTGTTTGTGTGTGTAATTCAGAAAATATACAACTTCCAACAGGCAGGAGCAGATTAAGACTCCAGTGATGTCAACCTGTCTTATCTTCCTCCGATCCAGTCTGCCCACAACGATAAGTGTCACCAGCCTCTCCTATATTGGCTGGTACCTGTATCTGAGGGTGGAATGAAAACTGGCAGCAGCCTGATTACAATTATCTGTCTTCTCTCACTGCCAGACGCCATTCCACTTAAAGTTCAAATGCTTTCTGAGCACATCTGGAGTATCAACCAAACATCCATATGGTAGACAACAGCACTGCGCATCTGACAGCAGCAACTCTTTTACTTTTACCTGACCTAATTTGAGTGCTCTCACATCAGTTGCTCAGAGACTTTTCTAATCCTGATTTCAAGTGTGACTAAAGTGGATCAAGCTGTTTTTTCCAAAGCACAAATGATAAGTGAGCTTCAGTGTAGCTGCAGATGTTCACTTGGGAAATGCAAACACAGATGCATATTGGCGACTTAGTGAAGCACAACTTGAACTTAATATGCAGTCACAGTATTCTGTCTAAAGTCTCTCAGATCCTTGCATTTATTCTAAAAGAATATCTGTCTGTTTCATGATGTTAGAGCTGCAGAACTAATATAATCTGTTCATGTAAACTTGAGCTATAAAAGCTCAGTCAGTTGCTTTGCTTCATCATTCTATTTACACTTTGCACCACCACTTGGAACACAAGAGATCTTGGCAGCCTATAAAACAAGCAGCAACATTTGTATGACACAGGAGTTGTTCTCAGATTGACAGATGAGCCATAACTCTCAGACCCCAAGAGTGTAAACTGTGTCTGACAGACCCTGTTGTTATTTTCAGCCTCCATCTGCAGACCTGGTATTGAGCCAAATGCCTGGATGTCAGTCAGGAAGACTTATGAATGGAGACTGATTTGCCTGTAAAGCTGTGACTGCTCTGCTCACCTCACTGCCTCCTTGGCCTGTGAGATAAGTGAAAATCAGCTGAAGCTGGAGTTTTGAGTTCATGTACTATGGCACACTCTCTGTGGAAGGCTCGGGGGACTCACTCTTGACCCAGACATAAGCACATTTAGTCAACCACAGCCAAGACATAACACATAACCCTAACATTGAGTGTTGGAACAAAGCCTTCAGCTGCAGTCACAGGACAGCTACATGCAGTTTTTGTGCATTAAGCTGCTGTTGATATATGCATACTATTCTAAATAAAATGCATTTTAATGTGAGTGGCAGGGGTAGGCCTTACCATGAATCCAAAAGTGTTAACATTCCTAAAATCTTACTTGATGTGATTTTCTAAAATGGAATTTTCTCCATGTTTTGTCAGGAGGATGTTAAACATGGCACGGACGAAGTAGTGTTAGATTTCCCATCCATTTATTATCCTTTAAGTGTCACAGGGGCTGGAGCCAGTCCTGCAGGCTGACATTGGCATTTAAAGATGTAAACACGTACAGGCAATGTAGAGTCATTAATTAACCTAATCATGTCTTTAGACTGCGAGAACCCACACAGTCAATGGGCAAATTGGGGTTTGTACCCCCAACCTTCATACTGTGAGGCGACAATGCTAACCACTGCACCACCATGCCTAAAATTGATTTAAACAGATTTAATGATATGCAAAAGCTAACGTTTCACTACAACTTGTAACATCAGTAAAAGCAATCTTGACCTTTATAAACTGTTAGCAACTGTTAGCAGTTAGATGAGGAGATGAAGAAGCCTGCAATTAAGCCAGAGAGTGCTTTTTACCTTAGCTATTCTGTGGACACACAGGGGACAGCAGCACAGCATCAACTTTCATCACCATTCATCACAGCAGCCTAACTTCTGTCAGATCTTATCTGCCTACAAAACTAGTAATCCTACAGCAGGAATTGGGTGTGTTGCAGTCTTCAGACAACTGAACTTGGTAGTGTGTCTGTCCCCAGGTCAGGATATGTAAAAACAGGCAGGGTAGAGGCATTATCAGGCTGTGCTTTGAGCTAAATGAAAGTAGACCTGGACAGGAAGCTCCAGTTCCCTTCTGAGATCACCACAACATCTCTCCGGTCTAACATTGTGCTGTGGTCTGCAGACACAAAGATTACCATCCCAGTGGAGCTGACAAAAAGAAGAAAGATAAGTATGCAGACCTGAGGGTCTAATGCATATAGGCAGAATGGAGGGCTTCAATAGTCCCTGTCGATGTAGGGTGAAGCAGCTACCTGGGTCTACCATAAGTGAAGGTGTACAGGAGTGTCAGGGGCCAAGGAAAACAAGAAAACCCTAACCCTGGTTGAGAAGGCGAGACACCACTTGGGGGAGGAATGTCTTAGGGCCAGGCAAAGGGTAGGGAGACACTGTTCCAAACTCCATTCATATTCTTGATATTTTAAAAGTTTCCTTGCTAGATATTGGAGATAAACACTCGTTTTTAAGTACTTCTAAGTCTGTTCACCAAAGTTACATAGTGCAAGAACAGGCGTTTGGGGCATGCAGTGGGAATAACAGAGGCACCATTCTCTTGCAGCAGCGAGCTGTGATATAAACTGATCTTCACAACATCTGCAGTTCATTTTTTCTTCTTACCATTCATAGTTGAATTGTACTCTCTTGTTAGTCAACATTACTGAGGATAAACCCATCTTGTTAGGATAAATCTTAGTGGAATTTTCACTAGATAAAACTGTGCTTACATTTTGTGCAAGCTCCTTCTTATGGTTGCTTGATCCATGCAGTGTGAGTGTAAAAGCTGCAGCTTATGGAGGGCGATCAATAGATGTAGTATGAGTTAACACAACATAATGTACATGATCAATAAAACACAGCATCTGCCTAGTTTTAGGTTGTTGTGGTTTGGTATAAAAATAATAGATACCATTCAGTCCTAAATATAGAACACTTGACATATGAACATATGAATCTGTGTCCTGTTGAAATAAAAACCCTAATTAAATGTATTAACTGTATTGCTATCAGGCAGGTATTTTCCCATTACCCATTAGAAGTGTGTGACAGATCTGCAGAACCCCACAAAAACCAGTGACCAGGCTACACAACTGTCTCCATCTTTCTCTTCTGCTCTCTGTTGGTGTCATGGATTTTTAAAGAGCTGCAGGTCTGTGTGTTTGACTGGGGGTGGGGCTGAAAAATTCAGCAGTGCTACCTCCTCAGAGGGTTTTGCAGAGGTGTGGGTATGTTTATTTGTACATTCAAAAGTAACCACTATGAAACAACTAAAGCATAACATCTGTTCTCTGATTCACAATTTTGTTCTCTAACTAACGTTGCTTACTTTCTTCATTCACTCTTTAGCTTGCTTGACCTCCACTGCTGTCATTCTCTCTGTTGGTCTGGGGAAAGGGACAATGGTGTGTTCACAAACAGCAACCGACAAATCCTGAATGATATAGAGAGAACTTGTGCGCATTTACAGCTGTTTCCATCACAGATCCATGAAGAAACTCCAAAGAGTAAATGCAGTGACAAAAATAAAGTGGTTGAAGTTTCCTTTCTGCATGGTAAACCAAACATCCAAAAGAAATCCAGTGCAGACAAATTCAAGGGACTGACAATGATTCGTAATTTTTGGTGTTCAGACCACATCACAGAGGCAGTTTTAGCTGATAATATTGACATGATTCAGACGTATTATGATTTTAAAAAAAAGTATAAATAGACAGACATGCAGAGATATAAAGGGCTGCAACCAGGCTTAGTGCTGATTAAAAATAACATTGACTGGACATAGTCAGTCACTACTGAGCAATCAGTGCAAAATAAGCCCCCCTTCCCCAAGAGAAACCAGCTAACATGAACAGGATATATGACTGATCAATGAAGTGTGGTTCAGTCTAATTATCAGGATAGTCATGCTTGTCATTGTGATTAGATTCATTGTGTTTGCTAGTTTGGTTTGTGACAGTGTAGTCAACCCTTTTCCCAGTGTTCCCTTGTAAAGCCAGCCTTAACCTGAACGCACAGAACCAACACTGCTCTATAGAGAAATCAAACTCAATTATCAGAACAAAGTGCTTCTATGGCACATTTAGACTGGGTATTTTTAGTTTGTGTTGCAGAGGTGCCATTGCACCTGAAGATAAATACACGTAGTGTGTTAGAGACAGACATGTCTTTGCTGACCCCAAAATGAACATGGCTCAGCAGAGATGAAGATACCTAGTTTCTGAATTGTGCAACTAGATGGGTATGAAAAGGTCTAAGGACAGAACAAGACACTTAATCAGAATCAAGAAAACCTGTGGAAGACCACAGCTTTCTTACTGAGTTTATGTCACAATATTATTAGCTCTTTTTTTGTTTGTTTTTGGGCAGTTTTTATGAAAAGTGATACTGGTATGTGGTGATGAGACAACCTTCCTGTAGACCCATCATCATTATCATACACTGTGTGCTGCTTTGCAAAGTGACCAGTGGTTAGAAGCTGTTTAGCCTCTGCTAAGTCCCAGGCCTGCAAACAGGGGGAATTTTGGACCATTCTTCCTCTCAGACATATTCTCAGGACAGGTGGCGTGAACAACTCTGTGGAATGATGATTCATGTTGGTATCCAGTGCCCTTTTTACACCATATGTAGTTGGTTTTTCCCAGATAATTTGACCTTAGCTTCATCAGTCTGGAAAATATTTTCTCAGGAATATCATGAATTGTAAAGCTGCTTTGAGAAACAATTATGTTTTTTATTTGTTTGTTTTGTTTTGCTTATTTGGTTTATTTTATTTTATTTTTTTGAGAGCAGCAGCTTCCTTGGTTTTTTCCTGCCATGGACACCATCCTCTCTGATTTGTGTTTAGTAGTCTCATAAATGGAGATGTTAACCAGCTCCAATGATTCCTCTAGCTGTTACTTGAACGTTTTCCTTGTGCTTTTGGAGTCATCTTAGCTGGGTGCCCTCTTCTTGTGAGATTAACCACACAACCTAATATGGACAAGAACAGTACAACCATTTGTGTGTTATTGTTAAAATATTTGTGTTTGTTCATAATTGTAACTTGGATAAAGAGCTAACAATATTTTGAGACACATTTATAGATAGATGCAGATAACTACTTTTATTTAATTTAATTTACTTCTATTTTTTTCTTGTCACTGTATTCATTGTTTAAAGCTACTGCAACAGGTTGAATACGCAGCCATATATGCATAAACAACAGACTGTGAGTTACCCATGACTAGTGACTAAAAAGGGGTTGCTGCCAATAAAACCTTTAATAACAAAAATACATTTCTCTGGTATGGTAAGTTTGTCATTATTCCAGCTGTATTCATCGTATTAAAAATATGATCTTGATGCAGACCTCAATACTGTCTCATTTCTGCTGTTTTGTAAAGTGACGTGCTGAGGAAGAAAGAAACAAAAACAAATATACGTAAAACCACACATAAACCACAGTAAAAGAGAAAGCAGTGCATGAACAAAAATGAGTCCAAATGAAAGGAAATTCCTCAGGTGAGAGTGAGGACGAAGACCTGATTGATGAAATCCTACTTCTGACTAGAACACTATGCTTGTGCTAAAAAAAAAAGTGTCAGTGTGGGCTTTTTATTCAGATGATGATGACAGTCAAAAGCATTTATAATGTTGTCATCCTGATTGTTGCTCTATTCTCTACACAGAGCATCTACTGTGTCTGTAGATCCTCGAGGAGGGATCCATCCTCTGTTGCTCCTCCTGAGATTTCTCCCACTTTTTCCTTTTAAAAGATTTTGGGGGGGAATTTTTCCTTGTCCAGTTCAAGGGACAGAGGGTGTTGTATTCTATACAGATTGTTAAACCCCTTGAAGTAAAAATCAAATTTGAAGACTCGACCACATGACTTTGCAAATAGTGTCTTGCTATAGTAGCAGCACAACACAATTTATAACCATCTGAAATGTCAACACACAACAGACATTATGATTAAACTTCAAGGCCAAGAAAATTTTCCTCAATGGCTACACTGACTGTAGCTTCATATATATGTTTCATATAGTAAGTTATCTTTCCCAAAAAGCTTTCACAAGCACAAGAAGCTCACTGATCACTTTTTACTTTGACAAAGATGTATCCCTCTCATGAAAACTAACAAGAGATTTCATATTAATTGGAACATAGATATTAGTAACTGGACTGGATAAGCCCTGTAATGCTGCCTCAGAGCTACACTATTACATTGTGTAGATGATTGTGACACATCAGCAGTAGCAGCAGCAGAAGATGGGTAAGATGGGTAACAGTCAGGATAACCAAAGGTCACAAAGACATAAACAGAGGCAAATTCACTACTTTTCTGTCAAACTGGAAAAAAAAGTAAAACCACTGGACAGGAAACCATCTGGCAACAGTATCTGAGAGTGCTGTAGGGACGCTGCAACATTCTACATCAGTGAGTATGTTTTCTGTTTTTCTCAAAACATGAATGAACTTATACATGGCATGAGGGATGTGGGTGTTAATGGGGTGAATACCTTACATTTCCCTTAATAAATATAGCAGATTTTCATAAACAATACCTGATCATGTATAATGAGGATCAATAAAAGAGTGTAGATATCTTAAGCAGTCTGTGTCTGATCAGTGTGTACGTGAAAGATTCTAAGTCTGAGTCATAGAAAACCTCACAATTCCAACTGCATAATATACTTAAGTTGAACATAGATTTTAAAATTGTGCTAGAGTGTTATCATGCCTGATTAAAACAACAGCCTGATGATCACAGTGCAATGTTTCAGTCTGTTTTGCTGTTTATTTTTTCATTAAGTTTTTTTTATTTGTATTCAAACTCCCAAGGTGCTCATTCTAAGGACTAGATGTTCAAAAGCAATATCATTCTTGCCTTGTATTCCCTAATTTCTCATCACTGCAGCAATCCCTTGCTGATTATTACAGCTGTAATATTACAGTGGTTGTTGATAGTCCTCTCTGGGCCTTTGCCCACAACACTGAAAATAAATAGTGGATGATGGTCACACACTCTACAGTTATGTTATATAATACATTACTGTTATGATATATTCATCGCTCTCCATTTGTTCAGGGTCCCTGCAGCATCACGGTGTGACCATTACAGCTGGAATGGAAAAGGCTTACACCAGTGCCACACTCATCAAAATTGATTTTTTTTTCCATTCCCAAGAGCCAGAGCAGAAATGATTTCTCTAAATAGTCTTGTATCATGTATCTATCATGTTTTCTTCTTCATCTTTCTCTCCTTCTACTCATTACAGTCAAGCAGGATTGTGTTCTCAATACTGAACTTGCAGAGGAACAGTCTTCTTTAGTTTACGGAAGACTCAGTTGACTGCTGTCTAAACTCCTCACCAAACTAAAATTTTACACCTTTTTTCAATACCTTTCCAAAACCAATACAAGATCAAAACTGTGCTAATGAATGAAATAACATTAGTATACCTGGCCATATTACCTACAGCAGTAGCTTACATAATGACACCTGCACAGAAGACACCATCCCCTCCCAACGAAGAGGTTCTGAGCCTTTCCTCAGCCAGCATAAAAAAAAAAATCACTCACCATGATTATTGTCCACAAGGCTGCCAGTCCAGACAATGTATCCTGTATTTTGAAAGACTGCCCCATGTGACATCTTCAAGACCTCCTTAACTCAAGCTGTTGTCCCAACATGCATGCACATAACATCCTGCCTCAGTGCCTGCCCCCCATTGCACTGACCTCCACCATCATCAATTGCTTTGAGAGACTAGTAATGCACCACATAAAATCCCATCCCATAAAAGCTCAGCTGGACATGAAAGGCTCTTATATGAGAGTGCTGTTCATAGATTTTAGTTCACCTCTTAGCAGCTGATAGGGAAACAGGACCTACTGGGGCTGAAGATCTTGTTCTCCAATTGAATTCTAGACTTTCTCACTGAGAGACCACAGTCAGTAAGATCCGACAATAACACCACAGTACCACCACAGTGAACATCACGTGGGCTCCCCAAGGATTCATGCTCAATCCCCTACTCTTCACCTTGCTGAACTATGACTGTATACCAACCACAAGAGTGATAGGTAATTGTCATAAGAGCAAAATACAAAGGGTGATTGATAAGTTTGTGGTTTAAGGTAGACAGAGACATGCATGTGAAAATAATAAACACACACACACACACACACACACACATATATATATATATATATATATATATATATATATATATATATATATATATATGATACATATACATTAAACTACCCCTTGCCTTTAAAACACCACCAATTTCTCCAACAGTTCTGGGCTTTGTGCACATCACACACACACACACACACACAAACACATTAAGAATAACTTCCTCTCCTTATCATTGTTGCGGGTCCAGACTGTATTGCTTTTAGTGTAAAACATCAGCAGGTAATGATGACTTTTATATCCCGAATAACAGTGATTGACAAAAATGGCAAAGTGGAAGAGATTGGAATTAATTAGAGAATGAAAACAATATTTCCGTTAATGTACAATGTGAGCTATTATCGAACATTCATCCGGCTCCCAAATATTTACTGTATTTATTGTATTTGCTGCTGGCTACTCATTTGTTATTGGGGAAGGCTAAAGAGATGATACTTGCTTTTGTACACATTTCCTGTGTGATTAGATTTTTGACAATGACAATAGTACATTTTTGTGAAATCACACAGTATCATAACATGTCTTCAACTATATCCTGTGTGCTTTACTTTTTTGTGCTATGCCTCTGGAGGTTTGGACTAAATCTTCTCCTATTTCATTCTGTCTCTATGGAGAAATGAGCTGCATGTTTAAACATGGAGGAGCAGTTCCAAAGCTGTGCATTGAGGTGCTCTACCTCATTTACTTTTTGATCAATTCATCAAGCCTTCATGAACGTGCACAGCAGCATGGGCTCCTCAAGTACCTGCTTCACATTTATTAGTGAAGCTACAGCTGCATCATCTCAAACATGCACACACTCACGCTTTTGCTATGATACTGAACACTAGCACTGCTTGAGCTGGGAAATAAATTGTTATGTAGTATCAGCTTGCTGTGCTGATGTAAAGCCTGAGACTTGAAGCAAATGACTGCTGTGCTTCTGTGGCACCCCTATCTAGTGTCTAAAAGATGGCTACTCAGTGCAGCAGGCTCCACCAACTATGAGGAAGACACTGAGAGCAACAATTTTCCACCCACAGAGCTTGGGTGAAGAGTGTCCAATCAGCTATGAATAAAAGCCTCCGTTATTTCATGCCAAATGCTTGCTTTTCAAAAACTCTTAACTCAGCAGGAAACAACCCTTTAAAAACAGCCTCACACAGGCTTTAATAAAAGATATGACAAAGGGAAAATTGTAGTTCCGGCACACATGTGAATAGCTCCATTTAGTGTCAATCACCCAACACTAAAAGGTCATGGCGATGGACAGTCCTGCAACTGAGATTATGAATGACGAATCCAATGTAAAGGCAGAAGATAGTCCCTGTCATTCTCTCTTTGTGAAACCCAGGAAAGAGCAGAAGGAGCTCTGAGAGGACACATCTGTGCCCGTCTCCTTCTGTCTTTCATAGGTAAATAACTGCTTGTCCTCCAGCAGTATTTTTTGTTGGATAGTCAAAATAAATGGCTGTCTATGTGCACTTGCTCTCTCTCTCTATCCATATGCACATAGTTGTGCACACACACTGACAAATAAAGAGCCTACCTTTGCAAAAAGTTGGCTTTATTGAACTTGTGTTTGCTAATATAACTTTCCTGAAACCAGACCTCTGATTTAAAACAGATATTTCAGATATTTTACATTTACTTCCTTCTTCAGTCTCACCACCGCTCATTGCCTACCCCCCAAAGTATATTACAGTCAGGAGTTGAGAGCTTGTACACATCGAAATCCAGTATATCCCATAGTACAGTCTTTCACTCTTTTTCGTAATAACAAACAGTTAGCAGAAAACACACAAACCTGGCAGCTTTGCATTAATCTTACCAGTAACACTGCATGGAGTTAAAATGGCAAGATTTTGACTTTGATAATGTTAAGTATTGGTGGGGACAATTCAGCAACATCTTGACTTTGATAGGGACAGGTCTCTATTGTCCATACAAATCTATGCCCATAGTTCCAGGAAACATGGTCTAAACAAAGGTTCTGAACAACCCGACAAATAATGTTTCTATACAACTAAACAGCAGCAACGAATGCATTCTGTATGAAACATTATGTTGATTATGTAAACATAATGATGAACTGTTGTTAATTTATGTATGTGGCAATTGAATGGTTAAATGCTTAATGTAGTTGCTGATCTGGGTATATTTCCCACCAAAATATCTTCTCTCACAGCATAATATCCACTTGAAGTGACTCCAGCATAACAGTTTTATGGTTCTGTTTAGACTCTCACAGCACTTGGTTAAATTGAATGAAAAACCCTGGTTTTGTTAAATGCAGGTGTTTATTTATATCTAGGAAAACCACCTTCTTTTTCTAAACTTAACCAAAGTGCTTTTGATGCCCAAACCACATTGTATGTAGCCCTGAGTTACACAAACTTATCTTTGTCATACATTAAAAGTATCTGCATATATTGTCAGACATGCCAATGCCAGTGTCCAAGTATCTTACTCAATTACAGTACCTGAGTAAATGTACTTTTTTAAAAATATCACATCAAATCTTGGTGTGATAAATAACCTGAGGAGTAGCAGATAGAGAGAGCAGTCTGTCTGCTGTGAACTGCAATGAACCTGTTTACTTGACCTTCATCATACTGAAAAATGGTTGTACTCCACAGAAACACACAGGAGAGCTGATATCACCAACTTGTCCCTGTATGCTGCTGATGCAGAGGACGCTTCAGCCCCTTTAATCAACATGCTCTCTTGTTAAAGCATGCTCCATATGGCCCCTAGTCTGAGCCTCTCTTGTATTAGAACACGTTCGAATACAGGAGAGGATCTAGAGTGCACAGGAGCTTGGCTGAAATGTAGCTGTACTCACAGAGAGTGGCAGCGGACGCTCCGCTCAAGATGCTCAGAGTGTAAATGGTAATCATATGCAGCAGAAAATCCATCTCCCCAGCAGTGGTTAGTGTATCCGTGAGTCCGCAGCGGGGTGATCAGTGTTGGCAAATAAGAGAGAAGAGGAAGGGGGGGTGATGTGGAGGAGCAGACCGCTCCAGTATGGACTCTCCCCTGTCAGGTACATCCCAGCTCTCTCTCTCTCTCTCTCTCTCTCTTTCTCTCTCTCTCTCTCTCTCTCTCTCTCTCTCTGTATCTCTCTGCCTCTTTTGACAGACAGGAAGCCTATAAATTACACAAATACACAGAGATATCATTCATATCTGCTTATGTCAATCCAGATAACTTAAAAATCAGGTTGGAGTGTTCTGCTGTGTTGTCATTGTAGCGACTTTTGCTTACTGGTTAGGTAAAGCACAGGCATGTATGAGACAAAACACAGACACAGTGAGACACAAAGAGGCAGATGTTGGTAGATTTGTGATGGGGAAGGGAGAAAGTAATACTAAGACAGCCTTTAAAAAAAGGCTGCTTATTTCTAATGAATATCAGGCTTGTAAGCTGTGGTTTTACTAATGTTAATGAATCATTTACTAATGCATGAGATTAGCTATGGAATTAATAAGAACAACTCCTGAGTTACCAGGTGCTTATTCTGCTCCTGACACTCAAGAACAGTTGTTTTTATAAATACTTACAATGGACATATAAAGCAATAATTCGTTAACTATTAATAAAGCCATCAATTCTGTAGATGGTGGTACCAAATAAATAACTGAAAATAGATTAATAAAAGAGTGAAAGGGAAACTGAAGGAAAGAAAAAAGAACAACAAATAAGTGAGTAAGAAGCAAGCTACAAGTGCAATATTGATACTTGAAATAAAATATATATTAGTTCAGTTCAGTATTTGACAGAAGCATAATAATGGTGTTCTTAGAGTCATTCAGTCAACAAATACATTTGTACATTAGATTATTAAATGAAGCCTGGAAAGTGTTGACTCCTGCATCACAAAAGTATTTTCTGGCAATACACAACCTATTTTTTACTTTTTATTTTATTATTATTATTATTATTATTATTATTATTATTGGCAACATGAAACATGTTTTTTAAATTTGCCCCACAAGGGGGTACTATAGAGAGGAGCGCAATATGCTCTAAAGAGACTTCTCTTGACATATAAAGAATTTTCTTGCCAACATATTAGCTTGAGCATATAATGTATGGCACTACCTATACATGTCATCATCATCAGACATTTGATCTGCTGTTACAAATTAAAAACCCAAATAAGAAGCTGAGGTCGGTATCCCCTTGTGGTCTACATATCATGATCACGCTCTTTTTAGCATTCTATTGTGCATCATGTCCATACTTAGCAGCTGTTGAAACACAGCACTGCTAGGAGAGAGAACAACCAGCTTGTCAGCATACATAATGGTTGGTTTTATAAGAGTGTTACTAATCATACAGCCATATTTGCAGCAATTTAGTAGGACACATAAATCATTCATGTACATGTTAAAAGGGCTGGTGAAAGTAGCCCCCTGGCATACTCCATTATCAATGCCAAATGGAGCAGATACAACCTTTTGTGATTAAGTCAGTCAAAAGCCTTACAGGCATCAATAAAGCTGATTAGAACAGTGGGGTTTTGCCATCTTTATATGTCGACTACTTCTTTCAAGGGCTAGATATACAAATCAGTACCATGCTTAGCCTTGAAGCCAAACTGGTTGTCTGTGCTACCAAAATATTTACATTAACAGTCTCATAGAATCCTCTCCAGATACTACACTGGGTAGTGTAATTGGCCTATAATTATCCAGGCTCCCAACCTTGCCAGCTTTGTCCTTGATGAGAGCCACAAGAGTAACTGACAACATTGAGTCTGACAGCACTCAATGAATCATAAAACTACTAAAACAAATGGCAAGAAGAGCTGCAACCTTAAGGCTTGTGAACTTAAGCTGCTCTAAACCACTTACTTTATTATCAGTTAGCTGGGTTATTGCCTGATAGACCCTCATTGGCTGTAATTCCCAATGTAACACTGTTAGCAAAATTACCCACTTTGCAGGGGTCACTTTTAACTGAGTTAAATTAAGCAGAGTAATGTTTCCTCCATAACTCAGCATTGTTATCCAGAAACTTCCTCTATAGACCAAGGTAGACCACTGCTCTTGCTCGGAGCTCTCACCTCCTTCCAAAGGTCATTGACATTGTTACAAATTAGCTTTTCAGCCACAGTCCACTCTCGTAACTTTTTCATCTTTGAAACATAACAAACTGCATATTTGTACATAGCATTAGTGAGCTTTTTGCATTCCAGGGCAGGCTCATGTCTGGGTCTACCAGTCAGAACCCAAGACTCGTTTGTATGCCTCCTCAGCTTAATGTTGTGTGTCATACTGGGAGTAAGTGAAGTATGATCTATTGATCTACTAAAGAGGGCTTTATGTTGAGAAATTTCATTACATTTTACTTTAGAACACATAATAAATAGAAGTTCATGGCTCATCGGTTTTCCCATAGGATGACAAAACATCCTCATTTCTGAGCTCGATCCCCAGTCTAATTTAGCATTACAGACGCAACTAAAAATCATCAACAACTAAAGTCATCTCAGGAGGACTATCAAGAATCATAGCTAATGATAACTGATCAGATGTGGATGTCATGAGCATTTCATGAGCATTGGTAGGGCTGATGTTTAAATAAGATTTTATTAACCAAAATCACATAATGGATGTATTTTAATTGTCAGTTGACTTCAATAAAAATATGAAAGTTGTTAGTTGTTATAGTGTTGTTGTAGTTAGTTTAGTAGCCATGTTTCTGAAGTCCTTGTATCAAAAAAAAAAAAAACAAGACCAAAAAAACAAACAAACAACAAACAAAACAAAAAAACTGAAACAGTTTAGAAACCTAGTACAGATTTCCACATAGATTTTATTTGTTCAGGTTTTAAAAATTTCAGTCTCTGAGATTTCTGCCTTCCTCCAAAGCAATTTGGGTCAAAGACAAGGACTTGAAGGGGGTGTGGAGGGAGAAAGGTGAGGTAACAATACCGTGAAGTGAAAGGGACACAGGGACAAGTGCACACAGGAACTTTGTTATTGTAGTTGTAGGCTGCTGATTTGGCCACATACCAACACATCATAGAAGTGACCCTAACGATTCGTGCCTGATTATCTTAATGTGCATAAAAATTACATTCCCCATAGAGAATCTCCATATTCCCATAGAGAACAATTCCTCTTCATATAGTCAAATTTCTACAACCTGCACAGAGAAGATAAAGCTCCTCCAAAGAGGCAAACTTAACCTGTGATCCATGGATAATAAAACATACAAACACTTTTGTCAATCTCAGGTACAAAGCAAATGGTGCAGAGCCAACCAGCAACCAAGTGAGTTTTATATCAAACTTATCTGTTCAACTACAGGTCAACTAGTTGTTAAAGTTTTATAATTCTCTACCAGTTATTAGACACTTTTATTTTCAACATGCTGTCTAGCACTGCAAGAGAGACACCGAAAGAGATTTTCACTACAAACAGGATGTGTGTGTAGTTTAAACTCTGTTTTCTGGTTAGTTGGACACTAACTGTGAAGAAGAACAGCACCCCTCAAGGACATTCATAGACAGCTCTTTGCATATGAAAACTCCTGCTCATCCATCATCTGTATGAGTGAAACTCTCTGCAGAGTCTGCTTTACCTACATTTTCCTCAGTGGTTGCATCATAGAATGTTTCACCCAGTAGTTTTGTGCCAAATAGAAAATCCTGAAAGAGGTGTTACAGACTCGGGTGATCTATAAACCTCAAAAAGAGAGGCCTTTTTGGGTCACTTTATGAAATTGCATTTCACAGCTGCAATTCCAAAGCAGGAAGGGAGACATGAAACCAGACTCATTTGTTATGGTCCTCTCTCTCATCCTTAATGAGTCCCCATAAAACACAAACACATCAATGATTTTTAGATACTATATTATTGACCAGAGACCATGACTCC
>NW_026116982.1:0-129771 GCF_001640805.2 Lates calcarifer
GCGTTTGAAAATCATCCTGTCTCGGCTTCTGCTCACAGTGAGTCCCGCGTCTGAAAGTCCGCATGTCTCGGCTTCTGCTCGCTCAGTAACCTCAGAATGAAAAAATGCTGTCCAGGTGAAAGGAGAGGAGAAAGTAAAATCTCATTCACGTCTATATGAATATTGGTCAAATTCTATTGTTCATATACAGTCGGGATGTATGAAAACTGTCAGCCCCCGAGGGGGATCTTTTTCCCGTCTGTCGACTCACATTGAGTCCCCGCGTCTGAAAGTCCTCCTATCTCGGCTTCTGCTCGCCTCATTAAGCTCAGAATTATCAAATGCTGTCTCCAGTGAACGGAGAAGAGAAGATGAGATTTCAGCCACTTTACTATGAATATTGGTCAAATTCTAATTTTCATGAACTATAGGGATGTATGGAAACAGTCCGTGACCGAGGGGAAACATTTTCCCGTCTGTGGACTCACAGTGAGTCCGGCGTCTGAAAGTCCTCCTGTCTCGGCTTCTGCTCACAGCGAGTCCCGGTTCTGAAGGTCCTTCCTGTCTCGGCTTCTGCTCGCTCATTAACCTCAGAATTATCAAATGCTGTCTCCAGTGAACGGAGAAGAGGAAGATGAGATTTCAGCCACTTTACTATGAATATTGGTCAAATTCTAATTTTCATGAACTGTAGGGATGTATGGAAACAGTCTGTGACCGAGGGGAAACATTTTCCCGTCTGTGGACTCACAGTGAGTCCGGCGTCTGAAAGTCCTCCTGTCTCGGCTTCTGCTCGCTGACTAAGCTCAGAATGAAAAACTGCTGTCTAGTGAAAGGAGAGGAGAAAGTAAAAGCTCAGCCACATTAATAAAATTGTTTGTCAAATTCTAATGTTCGTGAACAATCTGGGTGTATGAAAGCGGCCTTCTGTGGACTCACAGTGTGTATTTGCAGTGTCTGAAGGTCTACATATGTTTTTACTCTCTTAAAAATGTTTGAAATTCTATGTATGTTAACCTTTGGGGTTCATGTTTAGGATAAGAGTCAAGAATGTGACACCTAGACTAGAAGGGGTTAAAGGTGAGGGTTTTCTCTCCCTTATCTTCTTTCTTTTGAAAGTGAAGGCATTAAATAAGGTCCAGATGTTTCTTATGAACCATGTAAACAGCCAATGTATATATACTGGTGTTTAGAGCTGGTAGGCAGAGAGATCCATATTGGCTCGGATCCTCTCACAAGCTACTGCAGTGCTTGTCCGATTCTGAACTACTTTGTAATAAACTTCTATATACAAGTAAGTCAGTGTCAGCGGAGATCTTCTCTTCATCATCTTCACATCAACATCACCATCTAATATACCACATATTCTATCTGAAAGTCTTCGTGTATCCGCTTCTGCTCGCTCATTAAGCTCACAATTAACAACTGCTGTCTCATGTGAAAGGAGAGACCTTCTTTAAAGGATGCATTTCAGACCAGTGTGTGAAAAAGCCTGAAAATCCATCTTATCGCTGCTCAATTCTTAATGTTTATCAACTGAATGACAAATCAGCCACTTTAATATGAATGTTTGTTAAATTCGAATGGTCATGAATAATCTGGTTGTATGGAAACGGTCAGCGGCTGAGGGGGACCTTTTTCCCATCTGTGGAGTCACAGTGAGTCCAGCGTCTGAAAGTCCTCTTGTCTCGGCTTCTGCTCGCTCACTAAACTCAGAATGAATAATAGATTTTTAGTGAAAGGTGAGGAGAAAGTAAGATCTCAACCACGTTTATACGAATATTGGTCAAATTCTAATGTTCATGTACAGTCGGGATGTATGGAAACTGTGAGCCGCCGAGGGGGATCAGCGGCTGAGGAGGATCTTTTTCCCTTCTGTGGACTCACAGTGAGTCCCACATCTGAAAGTCCTCCTATCTCGGCTTCTGCTCGCTCACTAAGCTCAGAATGAAAAACTGCTGTCTAGTGAAAGAAGAGGAGAAAGTAAAATCTCAGCCACATTAATAAAACTGTTTGTCAAATTCTAATGTTCATGAGCAATCTGGGTTTATGGAAGCGGCCGAGAGGGAACTTTTGCCCTTCTGTGGACTCACAGTGAGTATGGTATCTGAACGTCTTCGTGTATCCCCTTCTGCTCGCTCATTAAGCTCAGAATATCAAATGCTGTCTCCAGTGAACGGAGAGGAGAAGGTGAGACTTCAGCCATTTTAATATGAATATTGGTCAAATTCTCATGTTCATGTACAGTCGGGATGTATGGAAACTGTGAGCCGCAGAGGGGGATCTGTGGACTCACAGTCAGTCCCGTCAGCGGCCGACCGGGATATTTTCCCTTCTGTGGACTCACAGTGAGTCCCGCATCTGAAAGTCCTCCTGTCTCGGCTTCTGCTCGCTCATTAACCTCAGAATGAAAAACTGCTGTCCAGTGAAAGGAGAGGAGATAGTAAAATCTCATTCACGTCTATATGAATATTGGTCAAATTCTATTGTTCATGTAGAGTCGGGATGTATGGAAAGTGTCAGCCCCGAGGGGGATCTTTTTCCCTTCTGTCGACTCACAGTGGGTCCCGCGTTTGAAAATCATCCTGTCTCGCTTCTGCTCACAGTGAGTCCCGCGTTTGAAAATCATCCTGTCTCGGCTTCTGCTCACAGTGAGTCCCGCGTCTGAAAGTCCGCCTGTCTCGGCTTCTGCTCGCTCAGTAACCTCAGAATGAAAAACTGCTGTCCAGTGAAAGGAGAGGAGAAAGTAAAATCTCATTCACGTCTATATGAATATTGGTCAAATTCTATTGTTCATATACAGTCGGGATGTATGAAAACTGTCAGCCCCCGAGGGGGATCTTTTTCCCGTCTGTCGACTCACATTGAGTCCCGCGTCTGAAAGTCCTCCGCTCCTATCGTCGAGGTCTTCTGCTCGCTCGCTCATTAAGCTCAGAATTATCAAATGCTGTCTCCAGTGAACGGAGAAGAGAAGATGAGATTTCAGCCACTTTACTATGAATATTGGTCAAATTCTAATTTTCATGAACTATAGGGATGTATGGAAACAGTCCGTGACCGAGGGGAAACATTTTCCCGTCTGTGGACTCACAGTGAGTCCTGGCTGTCTGAAAGTCCTCCTGTCTCGGCTTCTGCTCACAGCGAGTCCCGGTTCTGAAGGTCCTTCCTGTCTCGGCTTCTGCTCGCTCATTAACCTCAGAATTATCAAATGCTGTCTCCAGTGAACGGAGAAGAGGAGATGAGATTTCAGCCACTTTACTATGAATATTGGTCCAATTCTAATTTTCATGAACTGTAGGGATGTATGGAAACAGTCTGTGACCGAGGGGAAACATTTTCCCGTCTGTGGACTCACAGTGAGTCCGGCGTCTGAAAGTCCTCCTGTCTCGGCTTCTGCTCGCTGACTAAACTCAGAATGAAAAACTGCTGTCTAGTGAAAGGAGAGGAGAAAGTAAAAGCTCAGCCACATTAATAAAATTGTTTGTCAAATTCTAATGTTCATGAACAATCTGGGTGTATGAAAGCGGCCTTCTGTGGACTCACAGTGTGTATTTGCAGTGTCTGAAGGTCTACATATGTTTTTACTCTCTTAAAAATGTTTGAAATTCTATGTATGTTAACCTTTGGGGTTCATGTTTAGGATAAGAGTCAAGAATGTGACACCTAGACTAGAAGGGGTTAAAGGTGAGGGTTTTCTCTCCCTTATCTTCTTTCTTTTGAAAGTGAAGGCATTAAATAAGGTCCAGATGTTTCTTATGAACCATGTAAACAGCCAATGTATATATACTGGTGTTTAGAGCTGGTAGGCAGAGAGATCCATATTGGCTCGGATCCTCTCACAAGCTACTGCAGTGCTTGTCCGATTCTGAACTACTTTGTAATAAACTTCTATATACAAGTAAGTCAGTGTCAGCGGAGATCTTCTCTTCATCATCTTCACATCAACATCACCATCTAATATACCACATATTCTATCTGAAAGTCTTCGTGTATCCGCTTCTGCTCGCTCATTAAGCTCACAATTAACAACTGCTGTCTCATGTGAAAGGAGAGACCTTCTTTAAAGGATGCATTTCAGACCAGTGTGTGAAAAAGCCTGAAAATCCACTTATCGCTGCTCAATTCTTAATGTTTATCAACTGAATGACAAATCAGCCACTTTAATATGAATGTTTGTTAAATTCGAATGGTCATGAATAATCTGGTTGTATGGAAACGGTCAGCGGCTGAGGGGGACCTTTTTCCCATCTGTGGAGTCACAGTGAGTCCAGCGTCTGAAAGTCCTCTTGTCTCGGCTTCTGCTCGCTCACTAAACTCAGAATGAATAATAGATTTTTAGTGAAAGGTGAGGAGAAAGTAAGATCTCAACCACGTTTATACGAATATTGGTCAAATTCTAATGTTCATGTACAGTCGGGATGTATGGAAACTGTGAGCCGCCGAGGGGGATCAGCGGCTGAGGAGGATCTTTTTCCCTTCTGTGGACTCACAGTGAGTCCCACATCTGAAAGTCCTCCTATCTCGGCTTCTGCTCGCTCACTAAGCTCAGAATGAAAAACTGCTGTCTAGTGAAAGAAGAGGAGAAAGTAAAATCTCAGCCACATTAATAAAACTGTTTGTCAAATTCTAATGTTCATGAGCAATCTGGGTTTATGGAAGCGGCCGAGAGGGAACTTTTGCCCTTCTGTGGACTCACAGTGAGTATGGTATCTGAACGTCTTCGTGTATCCCCTTCTGCTCGCTCATTAAGCTCAGAATATCAAATGCTGTCTCCAGTGAACGGAGAGGAGAAGGTGAGACTTCAGCCATTTTAATATGAATATTGGTCAAATTCTCATGTTCATGTACAGTCGGGATGTATGGAAACTGTGAGCCGCAGAGGGGGATCTGTGGACTCACAGTCAGTCCCGTCAGCGGCCGACCGGGATATTTTCCCTTCTGTGGACTCACAGTGAGTCCCGCATCTGAAAGTCCTCCTGTCTCGGCTTCTGCTCGCTCATTAACCTCAGAATGAAAAACTGCTGTCCAGTGAAAGGAGAGGAGATAGTAAAATCTCATTCACGTCTATATGAATATTGGTCAAATTCTATTGTTCATGTAGAGTCGGGATGTATGGAAAGTGTCAGCCCCCGAGGGGGATCTTTTTCCCTTCTGTCGACTCACAGTGGGTCCCGCGTTTGAAAATCATCCTGTCTCGGCTTCTGCTCACAGTGAGTCCCGCGTTTGAAAATCATCCTGTCTCGGCTTCTGCTCACAGTGAGTCCCGCGTCTGAAAGTCCGCCTGTCTCGGCTTCTGCTCGCTCAGTAACCTCAGAATGAAAAACTGCTGTCCAGTGAAAGGAGAGGAGAAAGTAAAATCTCATTCACGTCTATATGAATATTGGTCAAATTCTATTGTTCATATACAGTCGGGATGTATGTAAACTGTCAGCCCCCGAGGGGGATCTTTTTCCCGTCTGTCGACTCACATTGAGTCCCGCGTCTGAAAGTCCTCCTATCTCGGCTTCTGCTCGCTCATTAAGCTCAGAATTATCAAATGCTGTCTCCAGTGAACGGAGAAGAGAAGATGAGATTTCAGCCACTTTACTATGAATATTGGTCAAATTCTAATTTTCATGAACTATAGGGATGTATGGAAACAGTCCGTGACCGAGGGGAAACATTTTCCCGTCTGTGGACTCACAGTGAGTCCGGTGTCTGAAAGTCCTCCTGTCTCGGCTTCTGCTCACAGCGAGTCCCGGTTCTGAAGGTCCTTCCTGTCTCGGCTTCTGCTCGCTCATTAACCTCAGAATTATCAAATGCTGTCTCCAGTGAACGGAGAAGAGGAGATGAGATTTCAGCCACTTTACTATGAATATTGGTCAAATTCTAATTTTCATGAACTGTAGGGATGTATGGAAACAGTCTGTGACCGAGGGGAAACATTTTCCCGTCTGTGGACTCACAGTGAGTCCGGTGTCTGAAAGTCCTCCTGTCTCGGCTTCTGCTCACAGCGAGTCCCGGTTCTGAAGGTCCTTCCTGTCTCGGCTTCTGCTCGCTCATTAACCTCAGAATTATCAAATGCTGTCTCCAGTGAACGGAGAAGAGGAGATGAGATTTCAGCCACTTTACTATGAATATTGGTCAAATTCTAATTTTCATGAACTGTAGGGATGTATGGAAACAGTCTGTGACCGAGGGGAAACATTTTCCCGTCTGTCGACTCACAGTGAGTCCGGCGTCGGAAAGTCCTCCTGTCTCGGCTTCTGCTCACAGCGAGTCCCGGTTCTGAAGGTCCTTCCTGTCTCGGCTTCTGCTCGCTCATTTACCTCAGAATTATCAAATGCTGTCTCCAGTGAACGGAGAAGAGAAGATGAGATTTCAGCCACTTTACTATGAATATTGGTCAAATTCTAATTTTCATGAACTGTAGGGATGTATGGAAACAGTCTATGACCGAGGGGAAACATTTTCCCGTCTGTGGACTCACAGTGAGTCCGGCGTCTGAAAGTCCTCCTGTCTCGGCTTCTGCTCGCTGACTAAACTCAGAATGAAAAACTGCTGTCTAGTGAAAGGAGAGGAGAAAGTAAAAGCTCAGCCACATTAATAAAATTGTTTGTCAAATTCTAATGTTCATGAACAATCTGGGTGTATGAAAGCGGCCTTCTGTGGACTCACAGTGTGTATTTGCAGTGTCTGAAGGTCTACATATGTTTTTACTCTCTTAAAAATGTTTGAAATTCTATGTATGTTAACCTTTGGGGTTCATGTTTAGGATAAGAGTCAAGAATGTGACACCTAGACTAGAAGGGGTTAAAGGTGAGGGTTTTCTCTCCCTTATCTTCTTTCTTTTGAAAGTGAAGGCATTAAATAAGGTCCAGATGTTTCTTATGAACCATGTAAACAGCCAATGTATATATACTGGTGTTTAGAGCTGGTAGGCAGAGAGATCCATATTGGCTCGGATCCTCTCACAAGCTACTGCAGTGCTTGTCCGATTCTGAACTACTTTGTAATAAACTTCTATATACAAGTAAGTCAGTGTCAGCGGAGATCTTCTCTTCATCATCTTCACATCAACATCACCATCTAATATACCACATATTCTATCTGAAAGTCTTCGTGTATCCGCTTCTGCTCGCTCATTAAGCTCACAATTAACAACTGCTGTCTCATGTGAAAGGAGAGACCTTCTTTAAAGGATGCATTTCAGACCAGTGTGTGAAAAAGCCTGAAAATCCACTTATCGCTGCTCAATTCTTAATGTTTATCAACTGAATGACAAATCAGCCACTTTAATATGAATGTTTGTTAAATTCGAATGGTCATGAATAATCTGGTTGTATGGAAACGGTCAGCGGCTGAGGGGGACCTTTTTCCCATCTGTGGAGTCACAGTGAGTCCAGCGTCTGAAAGTCCTCTTGTCTCGGCTTCTGCTCGCTCACTAAACTCAGAATGAATAATAGATTTTTAGTGAAAGGTGAGGAGAAAGTAAGATCTCAACCACGTTTATACGAATATTGGTCAAATTCTAATGTTCATGTACAGTCGGGATGTATGGAAACTGTGAGCCGCCGAGGGGGATCAGCGGCTGAGGAGGATCTTTTTCCCTTCTGTGGACTCACAGTGAGTCCCACATCTGAAAGTCCTCCTATCTCGGCTTCTGCTCGCTCACTAAGCTCAGAATGAAAAACTGCTGTCTAGTGAAAGAAGAGGAGAAAGTAAAATCTCAGCCACATTAATAAAACTGTTTGTCAAATTCTAATGTTCATGAGCAATCTGGGTTTATGGAAGCGGCCGAGAGGGAACTTTTGCCCTTCTGTGGACTCACAGTGAGTATGGTATCTGAACGTCTTCGTGTATCCCCTTCTGCTCGCTCATTAAGCTCAGAATATCAAATGCTGTCTCCAGTGAACGGAGAGGAGAAGGTGAGACTTCAGCCATTTTAATATGAATATTGGTCAAATTCTCATGTTCATGTACAGTCGGGATGTATGGAAACTGTGAGCCGCAGAGGGGGATCTGTGGACTCACAGTCAGTCCCGTCAGCGGCCGACCGGGATATTTTCCCTTCTGTGGACTCACAGTGAGTCCCGCATCTGAAAGTCCTCCTGTCTCGGCTTCTGCTCGCTCATTAACCTCAGAATGAAAAACTGCTGTCCAGTGAAAGGAGAGGAGATAGTAAAATCTCATTCACGTCTATATGAATATTGGTCAAATTCTATTGTTCATGTAGAGTCGGGATGTATGGAAAGTGTCAGCCCCCGAGGGGGATCTTTTTCCCTTCTGTCGACTCACAGTGGGTCCCGCGTTTGAAAATCATCCTGTCTCGGCTTCTGCTCACAGTGAGTCCCGCGTTTGAAAATCATCCTGTCTCGGCTTCTGCTCACAGTGAGTCCCGCGTCTGAAAGTCCGCCTGTCTCGGCTTCTGCTCGCTCAGTAACCTCAGAATGAAAAACTGCTGTCCAGTGAAAGGAGAGGAGAAAGTAAAATCTCATTCACGTCTATATGAATATTGGTCAAATTCTATTGTTCATATACAGTCGGGATGTATGTAAACTGTCAGCCCCCGAGGGGGATCTTTTTCCCGTCTGTCGACTCACATTGAGTCCCGCGTCTGAAAGTCCTCCTATCTCGGCTTCTGCTCGCTCATTAAGCTCAGAATTATCAAATGCTGTCTCCAGTGAACGGAGAAGAGAAGATGAGATTTCAGCCACTTTACTATGAATATTGGTCAAATTCTAATTTTCATGAACTATAGGGATGTATGGAAACAGTCCGTGACCGAGGGGAAACATTTTCCCGTCTGTGGACTCACAGTGAGTCCGGTGTCTGAAAGTCCTCCTGTCTCGGCTTCTGCTCACAGCGAGTCCCGGTTCTGAAGGTCCTTCCTGTCTCGGCTTCTGCTCGCTCATTAACCTCAGAATTATCAAATGCTGTCTCCAGTGAACGGAGAAGAGGAGATGAGATTTCAGCCACTTTACTATGAATATTGGTCAAATTCTAATTTTCATGAACTGTAGGGATGTATGGAAACAGTCTGTGACCGAGGGGAAACATTTTCCCGTCTGTGGACTCACAGTGAGTCCGGTGTCTGAAAGTCCTCCTGTCTCGGCTTCTGCTCACAGCGAGTCCCGGTTCTGAAGGTCCTTCCTGTCTCGGCTTCTGCTCGCTCATTAACCTCAGAATTATCAAATGCTGTCTCCAGTGAACGGAGAAGAGGAGATGAGATTTCAGCCACTTTACTATGAATATTGGTCAAATTCTAATTTTCATGAACTGTAGGGATGTATGGAAACAGTCTGTGACCGAGGGGAAACATTTTCCCGTCTGTCGACTCACAGTGAGTCCGGCGTCGGAAAGTCCTCCTGTCTCGGCTTCTGCTCACAGCGAGTCCCGGTTCTGAAGGTCCTTCCTGTCTCGGCTTCTGCTCGCTCATTTACCTCAGAATTATCAAATGCTGTCTCCAGTGAACGGAGAAGAGAAGATGAGATTTCAGCCACTTTACTATGAATATTGGTCAAATTCTAATTTTCATGAACTGTAGGGATGTATGGAAACAGTCTATGACCGAGGGGAAACATTTTCCCGTCTGTGGACTCACAGTGAGTCCGGCGTCTGAAAGTCCTCCTGTCTCGGCTTCTGCTCGCTGACTAAACTCAGAATGAAAAACTGCTGTCTAGTGAAAGGAGAGGAGAAAGTAAAAGCTCAGCCACATTAATAAAATTGTTTGTCAAATTCTAATGTTCATGAACAATCTGGGTGTATGAAAGCGGCCTTCTGTGGACTCACAGTGTGTATTTGCAGTGTCTGAAGGTCTACATATGTTTTTACTCTCTTAAAAATGTTTGAAATTCTATGTATGTTAACCTTTGGGGTTCATGTTTAGGATAAGAGTCAAGAATGTGACACCTAGACTAGAAGGGGTTAAAGGTGAGGGTTTTCTCTCCCTTATCTTCTTTCTTTTGAAAGTGAAGGCATTAAATAAGGTCCAGATGTTTCTTATGAACCATGTAAACAGCCAATGTATATATACTGGTGTTTAGAGCTGGTAGGCAGAGAGATCCATATTGGCTCGGATCCTCTCACAAGCTACTGCAGTGCTTGTCCGATTCTGAACTACTTTGTAATAAACTTCTATATACAAGTAAGTCAGTGTCAGCGGAGATCTTCTCTTCATCATCTTCACATCAACATCACCATCTAATATACCACATATTCTATCTGAAAGTCTTCGTGTATCCGCTTCTGCTCGCTCATTAAGCTCACAATTAACAACTGCTGTCTCATGTGAAAGGAGAGACCTTCTTTAAAGGATGCATTTCAGACCAGTGTGTGAAAAAGCCTGAAAATCCACTTATCGCTGCTCAATTCTTAATGTTTATCAACTGAATGACAAATCAGCCACTTTAATATGAATGTTTGTTAAATTCGAATGGTCATGAATAATCTGGTTGTATGGAAACGGTCAGCGGCTGAGGGGGACCTTTTTCCCATCTGTGGAGTCACAGTGAGTCCAGCGTCTGAAAGTCCTCTTGTCTCGGCTTCTGCTCGCTCACTAAACTCAGAATGAATAATAGATTTTTAGTGAAAGGTGAGGAGAAAGTAAGATCTCAACCACGTTTATACGAATATTGGTCAAATTCTAATGTTCATGTACAGTCGGGATGTATGGAAACTGTGAGCCGCCGAGGGGGATCAGCGGCTGAGGAGGATCTTTTTCCCTTCTGTGGACTCACAGTGAGTCCCACATCTGAAAGTCCTCCTATCTCGGCTTCTGCTCGCTCACTAAGCTCAGAATGAAAAACTGCTGTCTAGTGAAAGAAGAGGAGAAAGTAAAATCTCAGCCACATTAATAAAACTGTTTGTCAAATTCTAATGTTCATGAGCAATCTGGGTTTATGGAAGCGGCCGAGAGGGAACTTTTGCCCTTCTGTGGACTCACAGTGAGTATGGTATCTGAACGTCTTCGTGTATCCCCTTCTGCTCGCTCATTAAGCTCAGAATATCAAATGCTGTCTCCAGTGAACGGAGAGGAGAAGGTGAGACTTCAGCCATTTTAATATGAATATTGGTCAAATTCTCATGTTCATGTACAGTCGGGATGTATGGAAACTGTGAGCCGCAGAGGGGGATCTGTGGACTCACAGTCAGTCCCGTCAGCGGCCGACCGGGATATTTTCCCTTCTGTGGACTCACAGTGAGTCCCGCATCTGAAAGTCCTCCTGTCTCGGCTTCTGCTCGCTCATTAACCTCAGAATGAAAAACTGCTGTCCAGTGAAAGGAGAGGAGATAGTAAAATCTCATTCACGTCTATATGAATATTGGTCAAATTCTATTGTTCATGTAGAGTCGGGATGTATGGAAAGTGTCAGCCCCCGAGGGGGATCTTTTTCCCTTCTGTCGACTCACAGTGGGTCCCGCGTTTGAAAATCATCCTGTCTCGGCTTCTGCTCACAGTGAGTCCCGCGTTTGAAAATCATCCTGTCTCGGCTTCTGCTCACAGTGAGTCCCGCGTCTGAAAGTCCGCCTGTCTCGGCTTCTGCTCGCTCAGTAACCTCAGAATGAAAAACTGCTGTCCAGTGAAAGGAGAGGAGAAAGTAAAATCTCATTCACGTCTATATGAATATTGGTCAAATTCTATTGTTCATATACAGTCGGGATGTATGTAAACTGTCAGCCCCCGAGGGGGATCTTTTTCCCGTCTGTCGACTCACATTGAGTCCCGCGTCTGAAAGTCCTCCTATCTCGGCTTCTGCTCGCTCATTAAGCTCAGAATTATCAAATGCTGTCTCCAGTGAACGGAGAAGAGAAGATGAGATTTCAGCCACTTTACTATGAATATTGGTCAAATTCTAATTTTCATGAACTATAGGGATGTATGGAAACAGTCCGTGACCGAGGGGAAACATTTTCCCGTCTGTGGACTCACAGTGAGTCCGGTGTCTGAAAGTCCTCCTGTCTCGGCTTCTGCTCACAGCGAGTCCCGGTTCTGAAGGTCCTTCCTGTCTCGGCTTCTGCTCGCTCATTAACCTCAGAATTATCAAATGCTGTCTCCAGTGAACGGAGAAGAGGAGATGAGATTTCAGCCACTTTACTATGAATATTGGTCAAATTCTAATTTTCATGAACTGTAGGGATGTATGGAAACAGTCTATGACCGAGGGGAAACATTTTCCCGTCTGTGGACTCACAGTGAGTCCGGCGTCTGAAAGTCCTCCTGTCTCGGCTTCTGCTCGCTGACTAAACTCAGAATGAAAAACTGCTGTCTAGTGAAAGGAGAGGAGAAAGTAAAAGCTCAGCCACATTAATAAAATTGTTTGTCAAATTCTAATGTTCATGAACAATCTGGGTGTATGAAAGCGGCCTTCTGTGGACTCACAGTGTGTATTTGCAGTGTCTGAAGGTCTACATATGTTTTTACTCTCTTAAAAATGTTTGAAATTCTATGTATGTTAACCTTTGGGGTTCATGTTTAGGATAAGAGTCAAGAATGTGACACCTAGACTAGAAGGGGTTAAAGGTGAGGGTTTTCTCTCCCTTATCTTCTTTCTTTTGAAAGTGAAGGCATTAAATAAGGTCCAGATGTTTCTTATGAACCATGTAAACAGCCAATGTATATATACTGGTGTTTAGAGCTGGTAGGCAGAGAGATCCATATTGGCTCGGATCCTCTCACAAGCTACTGCAGTGCTTGTCCGATTCTGAACTACTTTGTAATAAACTTCTATATACAAGTAAGTCAGTGTCAGCGGAGATCTTCTCTTCATCATCTTCACATCAACATCACCATCTAATATACCACATATTCTATCTGAAAGTCTTCGTGTATCCGCTTCTGCTCGCTCATTAAGCTCACAATTAACAACTGCTGTCTCATGTGAAAGGAGAGACCTTCTTTAAAGGATGCATTTCAGACCAGTGTGTGAAAAAGCCTGAAAATCCACTTATCGCTGCTCAATTCTTAATGTTTATCAACTGAATGACAAATCAGCCACTTTAATATGAATGTTTGTTAAATTCGAATGGTCATGAATAATCTGGTTGTATGGAAACGGTCAGCGGCTGAGGGGGACCTTTTTCCCATCTGTGGAGTCACAGTGAGTCCAGCGTCTGAAAGTCCTCTTGTCTCGGCTTCTGCTCGCTCACTAAACTCAGAATGAATAATAGATTTTTAGTGAAAGGTGAGGAGAAAGTAAGATCTCAACCACGTTTATACGAATATTGGTCAAATTCTAATGTTCATGTACAGTCGGGATGTATGGAAACTGTGAGCCGCCGAGGGGGATCAGCGGCTGAGGAGGATCTTTTTCCCTTCTGTGGACTCACAGTGAGTCCCACATCTGAAAGTCCTCCTATCTCGGCTTCTGCTCGCTCACTAAGCTCAGAATGAAAAACTGCTGTCTAGTGAAAGAAGAGGAGAAAGTAAAATCTCAGCCACATTAATAAAACTGTTTGTCAAATTCTAATGTTCATGAGCAATCTGGGTTTATGGAAGCGGCCGAGAGGGAACTTTTGCCCTTCTGTGGACTCACAGTGAGTATGGTATCTGAACGTCTTCGTGTATCCCCTTCTGCTCGCTCATTAAGCTCAGAATATCAAATGCTGTCTCCAGTGAACGGAGAGGAGAAGGTGAGACTTCAGCCATTTTAATATGAATATTGGTCAAATTCTATTGTTCATTGAAAATCATCTTGTCTCGGCTTCTGACGCGGGACTCACTGTGAGCAGAAGTCGAGACAGGAGGACTTTCCGACGCGGGACTCACTGTGAGTCCTCATAAGGGAAAATATCCCGGTCGGCCGCTGACCGTTTCCATACACCCAGATCATTCACAACCATTCGAATTTAACAAACATTCATATTAAAGTGGCCGAATTGTCATTTTCTCCTCTCCTTTCGCTGGAGACAGCATTTGTTAATTGTGAGCTTTATCAGCGACAGAAAGAAGTAAAACGCAGGTGTTGACTCACTGGCCTCAGACTGCTGTCTATTTTGTTTATTCATGAAATGAAAGTTGATAAACATTAGATATTGAGCAGCGATACATGGATTTTCGGGCTTTTTCACACACTGGTCTGAAATGCAGCCTCTAAAGAAGGTCTCTCCTTTCACATGAGACAGCAGTCGTTAATTGTGAGTTTAATGAGAGAGCAGAAGCGGATACACGAAGACTTTCAGATACCATACTCAGTGTGAGTCCACAGAAGGGAAAAAGATCTCCCTCGGCCACTTTCATACACCCAGATTGTTGATGAACATTAGAATTTGACAAACACTTTTATTAAATTGGCTGAGATTTTACTTTCTCCTCTCCTTTCACTAGACAGCAGTTTTTCATTCTGAGCTTAGTGAGCGAGCAGAAGCCGAGACAGGAGGACTTTCAGACGCCGGACTCACTGTGAGTCCACAGACGGGAAAATGTTTCCCCTCGGTCACAGACTGTTTCCATACATCCCTACAGTTCATGAAAATTAGAATTGGACCAATATTCATAGTAAAGTGGCTGAAATCTCATCTTCTCTTCTCAGTTCACTGGAGACAGCATTTGATAATTCTGAGCTTAATGAGCGAGCAGAAGCCGAGATAGAAGGACCTTCAGAACCGGGACTCGCTGTGAGCAGAAGCCGAGACAGGAGGACTTTCAGACACCGGACTCACTGTGAGTCCACAGACGGGAAAATGTTTCCCCTCGGTCACGGACTGTTTCCATACATCCCTATAGTTCATGAAAATTAGAATTTGACCAATATTCATAGTAAAGTGGCTGAAATCTCATCTTCTCTTCTCCGTTCACTGGAGACAGCATTTGATAATTCTGAGGTTAATGAGCGAGCAGAAGCCGAGACAGGAGGACTTTCAGACGCGGGACTCAATGTGAGTCGACAGACGGGAAAAAGATCCCCCTCGGGGGCTGACAGTTCCCATACATCCCGACTGTACATGAACAATAGAATTTGACCAATATTCATATAGACGTGAATGAGATTTTACTTTCTCCTCTCCTTTCACTGGACAGCAGTTTTTCATTCTGAGGTTACTGAGCGAGCAGAAGCCGAGACATGCGGACTTTCAGACGCGGGACTCACTGTGAGCAGAAGCCGAGACAGGATGATTTTCAAACGCGGGACTCACTGTGAGCAGAAGCCGAGAGAGGCGCACTTTAACACGCGGGACTCACTGTGAGCAGAAGCCGAGACAGGATGATTTTCAGACGTAGGACTCACTGTGAGCAGAAGCCGAGACAGGATGATTTTCAGACGCGGGACTCGCTGTGAGCAGAAGCCGAGACAGGCGGACTTTCACACGCGGGACTCACTGTGAGCAGAAGCCGAGACAGGATGATTTTCAGACGCAGGACTCGCTGTGAGCAGTCCACAGATCCCCCTCTGCGGCTCACAGTTTCCATACATCCCGACTGTACATGAACATGAGAATTTGACCAATATTCATATTAAAATGGCTGAAGTCTCACCTTCTCCTCTCCGTTCACTGGAGACAGCATTTGATATTCTGAGCTTAATGAGCGAGCAGAAGGGGATACACGAAGACGTTCAGATACCATACTCACTGTGAATCCACAGAAGGGCAAAAGTTCCCTCTCGGCCGCTTCCATAAACCCAGATTGCTCATGAACATTAGAATTTGACAAACAGTTTTATTAATGTGGCTGAGATTTTACTTTCTCCTCTTCTTTCACTAGACAGCAGTTTTTCATTCTGAGCTTAGTGAGCGAGCAGAAGCCGAGATAGGAGGACTTTCAGATGTGGGACTCACTGTGAGTCCACAGAAGGGAAAAAGATCCTCCTCAGCCGCTGATCCCCCTCTGCGGCTCACAGTTTCCATACATCCCGACTGTACATGAACATTAGAATTTGACCAATATTCATATAAACGTGGTTGAGATCTTACTTTCTCCTCACCTTTCACTAAAAATCTATTATTCATTCTGAGTTTAGTGAGCGAGCAGAAGCCGAGACAAGACGCTGCAGAGGACTTTCAGACGCTGGACTCACTGTGACTCCACAGATGGGAAAAAGGTCCCCCTCAGCCGCTGACCGTTTCCATACAACCAGATTATTCATGACCATTCGAATTTAACAAACATTCATATTAAAGTGGCTAATTTGTCATTCAGTTGATAAACATTAAGAATTGAGCAGCGATAAGTGGATTTTCAGGCTTTTTCACACACTGGTCTGAAATGCATCCTTTAAAGAAGGTCTCTCCTTTCACATGAGACAGCAGTTGTTAATTGTGATCTTAATGAGCGAGCAGAAGCGGATACACGAAGACTTTCAGATAGAATATGTGGTATATTAGATGGTGATGTTGATGTGAAGATGATGAAGAGAAGATCTCCGCTGACACTGACTCACTTGTATATAGAAGTTTATTACAAAGTAGTTCAGAATCGGACAAGCACTGCAGTAGCTTGTGAGAGGATCCGAGCCAATATGGATCTCTCTGCCTACCAGCTCTAAACACCAGTATATATACATTGGCTGTTTACATGGTTCATAAGAAACATCTGGACCTTATTTAATGCCTTCACTTTCAAAAGAAAGAAGATAAGGGAGAGAAAACCCTCACCTTTAACCCCTTCTAGTCTAGGTGTCACATTCTTGACTCTTATCCTAAACATGAACCCCAAAGGTTAACATACATAGAATTTCAAACATTTTTAAGAGAGTAAAAACATATGTAGACCTTCAGACACTACAAATACTCACTGTGAGTCCACAGAAGGCCGCTTTCATACACCCAGATTGTTCACGAACATTAGAATTTTATTAATGTGGCTGAGCTTTTACTTTCTCCTCTCCTTTCACTAGACAGCAGTTTTTCATTCTGAGCTTAGTCTGCGAGCAGAAGCCGAGACAGGAGGACTTTCAGACGCGGGACTCATTGTGAGTTCACAGAAGGGAAAACGATCCCCCTCGGCCGATGACTGTTTCCATACATCCCAGTTCACATGAACAGTAGAACTTGACCAATATTCAAATTAAAGTGGTTCACATGTCATTTTAAAGTGGCTCAAATGAAAGGAGAGGAGAAAGTAAAATCCACTATATAGCCACTATAATACGAATATTGGTCAAATTCTAATGTTCTTTTACAGTCGGAATGCATGGAAACGGTCAGCCGAGACGGGATCGTTTTCCCTTCTGTGGACTCACAGTGAGTCCGTGTGTGTATTTGTTAGAAAGCACTTATATATATAGAACAAGTGCTGTATGAATGTGTGTGAATGGGGTGAATGTGATCTGTAGTGTGAAGCGCTTCAAGTGGTCGAAAAGACTAGAGAAGCGCTATATAAGTACAGTCCATTTTACCATTTACTGAACATAAACCCCAGAAAAATACATGATGCAAAGTAGCAGCATCGAGATAATTTGTAGGAGACAGGATCTGTAAAATTGTTTTCAATTAATGAATACAATGCAAAGAAAAAGGCTGAGTTCTCACAATACTTAATTACTGTACAGTGATGGTGTCTGTGTGTGACAGTTCATTTGTGTAAATATATCTGAATCTGAATACTTGTATAGATGTCTACACATCCCTGCCTGTGCATGCTCTGACAATACAGTGTGAGAGGAGGAGGACATGACAGCTGGCTGTCTAGTTCCACCTCTGCTGCTATCTTTCTTGTCAGCTCCCAACACCTCCAAATTCTCTTTTAAAAACCTGCAACTTCTCCTGGAAAGATTCTCTGAAACATTCTCTACCCTTCATGCTCCGCTACTTACCACCTGACATTTTGGTGGTACAAAAGCAATTCAGGACCATTGATTTGAAGGAAAGGACTGGTGGTAGGGAAAAGAGGATACTGATGGGCAATACAGAGATGGGGCAGGCACACTGGTACACTACAGTTCCTGAACAACAAAAGGAAAAGAAAAGAGAGCTCAGTGACTCCCAGTCAGTTGAAAATCATACACTGCAGACAATGACAGCAGCTCCCACTGAGAGTAAATTGTCTGTGTTTCTATTTCTGTGGGGTTTCTGGACTGTTAGTAATAGTCAGGTGCACTGTCTCTGCCCCTCTCTCTCTCTCTCTCTCTCTCTCTCACACACACACACACACACACTGACAGATAAGACACACATCTTCACTTTGGGCATTTCCTTTGATCAGAAATCATTGATCTAATTTAAAAGCAGCACTCAGAAAGCTTTTTTTCTGGTTTGGCTTTTTTAATGACAACAGTAACACTGGTTATTAACTGACAAATGAGCTGTGTCTCACTGCCTCTGATATCCTGATTACAACTGAAATGTGGATTATTCTAGACTCTGGTTAACCCTCTCTCACACTCTTCAAATCCTTTATTCCTCTGATCTTGTAAACCAATACGTAGGGCTCACACAGCCGTGTTTTTGTTGTGGTAGCTAAAAATCATATCATTAATTGGTTGTAAGCTTTTGTTTGTACATAGTAGTTAATATATTATGGTCTTCAAAATGTTTGATGTCTAAAAATCAGTAACCAATACAGGACAATTTTATATTTTTCATTTTTACAGTTGTAAATCAAATGTTGTATAGAGCAGTGAGGTCTGTGTTGTGTCATAGGCAGAGAAGACTGTCACACTGAACCAGACAACAGAGCTACGGATTCTGAACAACAGCCCACTTTACCTAAGGTTTCCTTCTTATCTAACTACCAAACATAAACATACATGTTGGCCTGTTGAAATATTTCACTACCAAAATCAGTCTGCAGGCTAGAGAGCTAACCTGGTTCAGCACAGTAAACAGCATGTAAATGTAACTGCAAATGTCACTTGTGTCTGGGTAAGTGTTGTGTTCCCTACTCGTCATGACATGTAACTACGATGCAATATTGTTGTTGTGTTCCCTATGGTGTTACACCAGCAACACACCTCGCTAAATTATCTCAGCATAAAAACTGGAAACAGGGAAAGAGCTTTCCTCTCTCGTTCTTACTGTAACATCAGCAGCTTAAAGCTCTCTTGGAGGAACGGTTACCAAGCAACCAGCACAGACTAGAAGTGTAGACATTTTATGGAGGTTATGTGTCTGTTTTTTAGTGTACCAAACAAATGAGTTGTTACATGTTAATGAGTGTGCTTTAGAGGTCCTGCCACTTTTAAACAGAGTCAAACTAGCTGTTTACAACTATTTCCAGTCTTTTCACTAAGCCAGTTTATTAGGATTTAGATCTCATTACTGTAGGTTTGACTACTGTGTTTATTGTAGTCGTGTTCATACAGACAATTGAATGTCTAATGTATAATGATTGATTATTACTGACATTTCAGATGTTCTCATTTTAGTTTAATCTCCAAATAAAATAGTAATTAACTACCCATCTACTTTTTAGAGATGTCACCATGTTCCTGCGTATTCTGCCCTCACTAGGATGTAAAGATGATTTCCAGCTTGGCAGATAGATCCAGGAGTCAGCAGATGAATTTTATGTAGATTTACTTGAAGAAACACTGTGAAACTACAGCACAGAAATAAAAATGAATAAATTATACAATCTGTACAGCATTTACTTCTTTCCTTTACTAAACAAATGGTAAGTTATTAAATTGTACAACTACACACAAACGTGTGCTGCTAATTAACCGTTACAACTGCCGATTAGCTTAATGCTAACTTTACATTGAAAACGCTCGGATGGCATCATCATCAGTGGAGAACAAAGTAAGTCCATCGTTGAAGTAAAAGTTAGAACAAACTGTTTTGCCTCCATGCCATGTTCTTCCTGACCTTGCAGAGCAGCTTTTCTTAAGCCATATGTAGCAACAGCAGGAGAAGATATATTGCCGAAGACGTCAATGGTCATGCGATACTCTGTGACCCTTTTTGCTGGGTTGTTGTCCTCAAACGAGAAGAAACGCAAGAAATTGTGGTATTGCTGGCAAACATTTGTTCTATATTTGCTGCTACTGCCACAGGTTCCTTACGGAAGCGAGCGAGGACTCCCAAGAGTGTATTATTTAGGTCAGGGTCACTCAACAGGATGTCATTAAGGGAGATGCCATCATGCTTGGTGCTGGAATCAAACACTGCCCGTACCTGGCCTGGCTTGTGCAGATGATAAACTCCAAAGATTGGCAAGTACCAACATTCTTGTTCCCTTCTGAGTGGTGGGGCTGGTTCGGCATGACCTGCCTCAAAGATCTTCTGCATGAAAACAACCATATGTTCTTTCATGTCTGGCTTTTTTTCAAGCATGTGGGGTAATGTCGTAAGATGCTTGACTGCTTGTGTTCTATTGCTACAGAGTTTCTGCCTTGTTTCCCTGAAGGGTAGTGGTGCCACCCAACTGTTTGAGTCATCCATGAAGACCTCCCTGTCCATTATTTCCGGAAGGGCTTTGTCTTCCACAGACATGGCTGGTTTATTTGGTTCATTAGCCTTTGGAAAGTAATGGTGATGCACTGGACTAACAAACTCCTCTTTGATGTGGAGGTTGTTAGTGCAAGGGCCGATCAAGGATGTACGTCCGTTACTCAGCACATTAGATTGGTAAACATTGACACAGTCTGACTTGTGGACCCTTCCAAGACAGACCTCTCCTACTATGACCCAGCCCAAGTCATCTAGAGTCTAGAGCTGGGATCCTGTCCACCACACGTTTGAGGTGAGCATAGTATCTGGCGATCTCAGGTGTGGGGATTTCCAACCTGTCATCTGGGTGTCAGGGTGTCAGTTCTGAGCCAGGGCTTTTCTTTTGTAGTTCTGTTGTGTTTGTTTTATTTCCTGTTTTATTTTGTAATCACTGACCTCCCTCTTGTTTCAGGTGTCTTGTCTTCCCCTTCCTTCTGTGCTCCCTCCTCCTGGTGATTACCTACCCTGCCCCAATGTGGTTCACCTGTGTCTCATTGTCTGCCCTGCCCCTGTGTATTTAGTGTCTGTGTCTCCCTGCACTCCCTGCCAGTTCGTCTTGTGTTTCTGCCAGACCTACCAGCCTTTGAGTTTGATACTGTTCTCTAGCAGCCATAGGTTTTGACCCTCGCCTGTGTTTTTTGACCTTGCCTCAGCTCTAGTCCTTTTTGTACCGTTGCTTTCTCTTTTTGCCTTCCTGTGTACCGACCTCGTTTGATTAAAGGACCTTGATTTTGGTAACTCTGCCTCTGCCACCTGTTTGCGCCTGTGTCCACATTGCTACGCCCTGACACTGGGAGCATGTCGCATTCAATTAGCATGGGGAGTGGAATGTGTGCTTTACCATCCAATGACTCCACAACAAATTTGGTAGCACGTCGCCCTGCGGTTTCAATGACTCCCGAGCAGGCCTTCAGAGTATATGCTGTCGTGCCCTCTGTAACACCAAAGAGTTCAAAAAACTGTGTTCTTGCTAGGGATTTATTACTCTGCTCATCAAGAATGGTCTTAACAACCCTTTCTCTCTGGCCTGCTGGATAAACTTTAATAAGACCGATTTTGGAGCATGACCTCGTCCTAACTGTAGTCCCACAGATGTCAGTACATTTTGATGTGACAGTTGGAGGGGCTCCTAGCTCTTGCTCCCCACCTTGATCTCTTGTGGTTAGAGAAGACTCAGTTATCCAGGGAGCTGGTCCTGGATGTAGTGCAGTAGGGTGGCTGTCTCTCTTGCATTCTGTGCATTGAACATTTTTCCCACAGTCTTTGATGCACAGCACCTATAGTAGATGTTCTCCTCTTTAAGGTAGGCTTTCCTCTCATCCGTTTTCACGTTGTGTTTAAAGGAATGCTCTGGCCTTCCCATGCTCGAACCACCTGTGAGTGAGGCAAAGCTTGGGTTGTTAAGTGTTTTGGCTTGATCACAAACAAACTTTGCAAAGAAGGAAAAAGGTAGGTAAGAGGTTTGGTGATTTTCAATTTTTTTGGCTAGCACGATCTAGCTCTCCAAATTCACTCTCAGCAGCTTCTTCCAGAACATCAGCTTCGGCCACAGCAGCTGCGGCTGTGCTCCCTAGCCTGACCATGTGCAGACTAGCTTGTAGCTCTGCTTTCTTTCTAGCAGCCTCAGCTGCAGCCTTTTGTTGTTGCTCTTCAGTATATGCTTGTGCCTTAATCATGTCTGCTTCTCTTTGAGCAAATGAAGCTTGTGCACGTTCAGCTGCTTTAGCTCATGCTCTGGCTGCAATGGCACTGGCTGACGAGCAATGACTAGTGCGTGAGGCACTGGAGCATACTGATTGTGACTCCTCTGTGTCTTGGTTATCCATTGTGTTCTTCGTAGACAGCTGTTTGTTTCTGTGAAGATCTATTTTTCTTGTACGTAACCCGTTAGGCGCCTTTCTTTTCACTATTCTGCCCTCACTAGGATGTAAAGATGATTTCCAGCTTGGCAGATAGATAAACAGGTTCTTCAATAAACATCCAGGAGTCAACAGGTGAATTTTATGTAGATTTACGTGAAGAAACACTGTGAAACTACAACACAGAAACAAAAATGAATAAATTATACAATCTGTACAGCATTTGCTTCTTTCCTTTACTAAACAAATGGTAAGTTATTAAATTGTACAACACAACTACACACAAACGTGTGTTGCTAATTAACTGTTACAACTGCCGATTAGCTTAATGCTAACTTTACATTGAAAACGCCATAGATGGGCTAGCACGTTAGCATCGCTCCTGTTTTTAAGTTTGTCAGACAAAACATGAACTTTTTAAACAAACTATCACAGGTAATGTTAATATAAAATGTACTCACAGACATATGCTCTTGAAGGTTCAGCAGAGAAAAAAGTGAATAACAGGAGAAAGCAACAGCTTCGCTTCAAGAAAAAGAGCTACAGCGATACCACAGGGACAAAGAGTGCAACAATTACCCCTCTCTATGAAAGGGGCAGTATAGCTAACCCAGCTTGCACTAAAGGCTTATGTTCATCGTTTTTGACACGGAAACCTTGAGGATTTATTAAGACTGCGCTAAAGCTATCAAGCTAGTGCCCAAAGCTCTTGGACTACGTGGGAGAGACCAGGCCGCCATCTCTGGGCCCTGCTCCACCTTGATCTTCACCGGACACTGACAGACTGGTAACATCAGAGGCTGCAGAGAAGAACACCATCCCCGGATACCTGCTTGCTGTCCTGTTCTTCACCTGAGGACAAGGGATTAGTGAAGTTGCAGATTGGACTCTGAACTGAACTAAGGTACCACACGTTTTGTTTTATTGCTAGTAGTTTTGGGCCACTCCGCTCCCAAGTGTCGCATCAGGCCTGCATTGGGGTTTGTTTATTTTGGTATATTATGCCGGCTTGTGTGTGTGTGTGCGTTTGAGTGTGGGCCCACTGAATTTGGTGTTTGTTTAACTGAGAGTAACTTGCATGACTGTTACCTGACGGTAACCTGATTCTAGTTATTTCAATTTAAACAGGACAGGACAGGGACAGAGGCAGTGGGAATGAGAATGAGGGAGAATGGAAATGTTGAGACACAAGTGCAATGTTCAGAAATGAGACTATTGCAGGTAACTTGGCTAGCTCACAATACCATCCACCAAAGATTTCACAAATAGCCAAAGTTGCTAGTCAGCTGTTTTGACCAAAAGTCAACACACTACTGCTTGATTCTTTTTCCATTTTGAAAACTCTGCTATGTGTAGTAGTAATAAAAAGAAAACTTAAACTGTGTGTGTGTGTGTGTGTGTGTGTGTGTGTGTGTGCAGGAGTGTTAGAGTTACTTCTGGCAGCAGGATTGCAATTGTCTTAATGTAAAATTAACAGTATCTTGCTCTTTTTTAGAGTTTGTTACTGTTTTTATAAAAACAGCAAAAAAAAAACTGCTTTTACACCTGAATTGGTGTGAAAAAAGTTTACTAATTGCGATAATAACAATATAATTCGTTAATATAGCACATATTTCCTCCTATTAACAGCATTGTTCTTTACTACCTTAGCTGTAGGTGATGTTATATTTTATAATCTTCTTAGCAATTAAAAATTGTCATCTAAAATCCATAAAGTTAGTCACTTTGTCTGCTCTTCGTTGAGGAAATCATCATTGAATTTAAACTTAGTTTCACCTTGATTAGTGTCAGAAAAGCTTTCTTAACATGCTCTAGTAATCAGATGTTTTGGGTAGCTTGTGTGTGACCTGTGAAGTGAAAATCAACACAAAGTTCTCAAAATACTCAAGGCTGCTGTGAGCACAGTACCAGCAGAGGGATGTAAACATCTAACCTTTCAATGAATTCCAGTGAACATGCAGTGTCATCATGGTAGTGAAGACTTAAGGTGTAGTAAGTAAAAGAAAGCAGTAAGCCTGAACAGAAAAGCTGACTAGAAGTCCTGGTTCCGTACTCTGGTGTTTCACCTGAAACTCAACAAAGAAAAACCCATTTCAGCATCGACATTGCCATTATCACACTGCAAATGATGCATGTGTCAGGGAAAGTGATTAACAGACGAGCCCTGTTGTTTTAAAATAAGAAATGTATTTTTTGTATAGTATTGATCGTGGACTGAATGGATGAATATTTGCTACGTACAACGTGTGTGGTGTAATGTAGAAAAAACACAAAAAATGTAACTTATGTTTGCAAAAAGGATCAGCCCCTACAGGGTCTCAGAGAAGTGGGCCATCAGTAGTTAAATGATGCAGAATGAGGACTTGAGGCAGGTTAGGACTGACAGGACTGCCCAGACATCTGCAGTGGTGGGTTTGTTCTTTAAGAACTCCATGTTGGCTTCTCCACACTCCTCCATAGCTGGCTCAAATTCACGCAGCACTTTGTGCACTTTAAGTTGGAAATAAAACTGTGAATCACATTTGGCACTGCAAAGTCAATGTCATGCATGTTAGGTTTACTGTAGGGTATAGATTTAATATAGGCTCCATCACACACTCCTTGTGGTATCTGTTAAGATGTGATTTCAAACCTGCACATTTTTGGAAGTTCCAAAAAGTACAAAATTAAGAAGTAAGAACACTTAAGTCCTAAGCTAACAGTGTAGGCCACTATAGTGCCAGATTGATGATGATGACTGATATCCCCTAACCCTAACCCTAACCACAGAGGTGATTCTACCAGAGCATCTTTACTAGCTCCATCCAGCTCAAACTGCCATTAGCAATCTGTGCTGGGCTAAATACCACAGACTGGCTACAGCTAAATACCAGTTTTATCATATTAACATTTTCTGAATATTCTGTCACCAGCCTTGACACAATTTAGTTTAACAAGCACAGTGACAGTTCAAATGAAATTAATGTTTTGACTGTAGGTTTCGGTAATTTCGTAGTTTAGCTATAGTAGCTCTCTGTCAGTTCAGTAGTAAAGTAACCTTGCTTACATAAAATGAGCCCTGTTGTTTGGAGATGTGCACTTGGAAAATGTTACCATAACACAATGAACCACCGTTTAATGTGGATCAGGATCAGAGGGCCAGCTCCTCTATGTGGTGACACATGTTTAAACAGCCGTTGAAATGGGTGTTGAAAAAGTTCCTCTCACTATCCTATTTCAGAAAAAGGAGGATTTCTTCCTGCTTAGCAGCTTTACAGATCTGTACTTAGAAGTGGCTAACAATAGCTGATAAAGCACTCACTGTGTTTGAGAGCCAGCCAGAGTGTAACCTCAATTTAAGTCTACTTTAAGTCGACTTAAGTTTAAGTCTTTCCATTCATTTAAAGAAAACAATGTTAGCTGAAGAATCCTAAAGGACTGGTTAATGAGTCAGATGGTTATCTCACGCTTGTTTGATGTTGAGATCTTGAGATTTCAACACAGTTTGAGTTGACTGTAGATGCTAACAAGCAAAACAAAAAGGCACCCTTTCAATCAGTTTTCTTTCCTCCAAAAGATGATACTGTAAAATAATGTAAAAGTAATAATACTGTAACAGCAAATTTTAACATTTCAACAGTAATGTGCTGCATTTAGATTATACTATTGTTATTTCCATATAAATTTACAGCAATTTATTACAGTGTGTGTGTTCACTACAGTGGTCCAGGACATTTTTAGGACGTTTTCATTCACAACAACAACCAAATACAAAAGTAGTTTGTTGTAAAAGTTGGTAGTTAAGGTCTACCACTCTCTTTTTCTGGTTAGTCCTGCATCTCCTGAAATCTCACAAAATGAATAGGAGCAAACATTACTTTAAGGCAGGGGTCTCAAACTCAAATTACCTGGGGTAAAGTCTGGGTGAGGTTGGGTATTCCACCAAAAAAAAGCTTTGTTAAAAAAAATCTAACCTTCTCAAATGTCATTACTAACAGTTCTTTAATTTCAATGGGTTCTTCTGAACATAAATTGTCCTGAATATGAATGGAATATTGAGGAACATGAACGGTTCTTCTGAACATGGCTTCTCTTGCCTACTTCTTGCTGCCAGAGACCTGGCAACGCTTCTTCTCACAAAGCTGAGCCACATTTGGCTTGAGGGAGGAAGCAGTTGAGACCCTTAGTATGGCTTGAAGATGATCATCAGTAAGTCTGGATCTGTACTTGGACTTATTGAAGTTCAAAGTGGAGAAAAACTTTTCACACAAATATATGCTCCCAAAAAGGCACATGGTCCACTTGAACATTAAGGGAAAGCTCAGGGAAGCTGGGGTTCAGTTCTCTCAAAAATTGCCCAAGCTTGTCTGCTTTTCCACTCACCCCCCTGAACTTGGCTTTGAGGTCAGAGTTGCACTGCAGGTCAGTGAGCTCCATTTCAAGCACAGGAGGAACATCTTGCACATCAAAGGAGAAGGGCTCCACAAAAATTTGAAGAGTGGCTCTGTGTGTCTTGAAGTCTGCAAATCTGTGATCAAATTCCTCCTGTAGCTTCAAAATGGCATCAACATACTTCTCACCACTGAATGGTGTGCCTGCATCCATGAGTGCCTTGCATGCTGGGAAATGGCAAAGGTTTGTTTGAGAGAGCTGGGCTTTCCATAACACAAGTTTTGTGGAGAATTCTTTCACGTTGTCATAGGCAGCACTGACGAGCTGCCCCTGGCCTTGTAACTTCTTGTTCAGTACATTCAGCTCATGCGTGATGTCAAAAGCCAAGTCCATGAGCCATTTGGGATCACTTAGCACAGGAACAGCCACCCCATCCTTCTCCATGAAGTCTTTCACTTCTGCTCTCAACTCAAAAAATCTCTTCAAGACGCTTCCCCTGCTGAGCCAACGTATCTCGGTGAAGTAGAGCACATCCTCATATTCTGACTCCATTTCCTCTAAAAAAAGTACAGAACCTCTGGTGCTTTAAGCTCCTGGATCTGATTTGGTTGATGCATTTCACAACGACAGACATCACATTGTCAAACTTCAGGCATTGTGTTTGTTTTTTTATAAACACTCCTTCTGTGAACGGCCTACCTGCCTTAGCAATCATGTCACTAACCACGTAGCTAGCTTCGACTGCTGCATTATTCTCTTTGGTTGCTTTCTCGAAGAAATTTTGTTGCCTCAGTAGACATGTTTTAAGATGGGCAACCTGTTTGGCTCTCTCATCTCCCTGGTATTTTGCATACTCTTCAGCATGTTTAGTTGAGTAATGACGTTTGATGTATTCCTTGTGCACTGCAACTTTTTCTGTGCAAATAAGACATGTCGGGGTGCTCATGTGCTCAACAAAGAAATATTACATCTCCCACTTTTCCTGAAATTGTCTGTGCTCATCACCAACCTTTCTCTTCACTAAAGGCTCTGAAAAAGACATAATTGCAGCAACCTGCAACAACAGCATGGAGGATAATGAATAGCTCAGTAGCAATCGCAATCTTTTTTTGTGCTTGATGTTCATGTCTTTTATTATTGCATTGAATATCATGACATTTATATTATTACCTATATTATGGTAGAAAATACTGGGATAGCGAGCGCAACTGCTACTGGACTGTTCATAATCCGCCGGGACAGTGAGACACCATTATACAAAAACCATGAGTTACAGTTATGAAGGAGTTATTTAGTTATTTAGTCAGATACAAGATTCTTAATTTTACCCATAAAACTGCATTTATTTTTTATAATGGATTCAGCAGTACGTCCTAGCCAACACCAATGTTCTGTTGACTTAATAACCGAGGTGGGTAAACTCCAGGTTAGAGCCTGACTCTGAAGCATGATGGCAGATGGGAGCTATAGCTGAGTGGCCCTATCGGAGGTCCACTCCCCTTGGTGACATTGTCAACAGAACATTGGTGTTGGTCGTTAATCTGATCGTTAATTTGCAGATTCATCATGATAACAAATCATCCGCATGGATAGTGGCGATCATATCGCCGTCAACTTTCAAACAAATCAGCCCATTTTAACTGATGGAAAAACTAAATACAATCTGTATGATGCCAAATCCAACACCGGTAACATTGATTTCATCCAACTTTAAGTCAAACATGCTTTTTTCAAACACAGTAAGAAGTAGTAATTCTATGATGGCTATGAGATGTTACATGGGCGCTCCATAATGTTATGAAATGTTTCTCTGCTTGCACGAAAAAGGAACCTTCCACACACACGGTAAGTGTCATTCAGACCGGGGGGGGGGGTATTTTCCAAAAAAAGTGGCTTCTAGAAAAATTTTGAATTTTACCCTCTTTTCTGCATTTTTTTTTACAATCGGAAACTCAAAAGACATTCTTAAGATAGCATTCATTGAATAAAAAATAAAATCATATAAAATTTGCGTGCCGCATTAACATTAAACTTTTATATCGTCCTGCAGGCCACAAAATATCATCCCACGGGCTGCAAGTGGGATGGCGGGCCACGAATCTGAGACCCCTGCTTTAAGGTAATGACCCAGGCATGGAGAGGTCAATAATCTCCATGCCTGGGTCATGATACAAGATTCTTAACTTTCTCTACCCATAAAACTGCAAAAATTACATTTTTTTGGTGTAAATAGAAAGAACTTGTGAAAACAACATTAATATGTCATCATATCATCCTTTAAGTAGGTTAGCAAACAGTTACTTATTCCCCACATTTAGCAGTTATAGAGCAACATGATGATCCATATGGAGTCATTGTCAACAATATTACAATGAGATTTAGTCTTTATTTCATGAAGTTGTCTTCATCTTGTTTTATTTTTGTAATGGCAAAAGCAAACTGTTAACAAATCAGTTGCCTAGGTACTCTTGAGTATATCAATCCTCTTTTCTCCCATTTGGTCAGTGATTTGGGTTATGTTTGTCCACAATTACACCAAACACACACACAGCATTAAGACAAAAGCTTTTCTGTCAGCTCTGTGGAATCTGGAGAAAGAAGCAGTCTTGTATCTGCATTTCTTCTGGGATTTGAAGAACTCTCCCCACCACAAGTCCTGAGAAATAAGGATGGCCATCTTTCTCTCACATTTACTTTTCTATTCCCACTGAGACAGAGTGGCGGTGATGGCCACAGAGGCAAACAGTGACAGGAACAGACGTTTCTTATAGTAACTGCCATCTCTGCCTGGGTAATAAGCATCAGATTCTTAGCCAGAATCCCATGGGATCAGGGAATGAGGGAGGTCATGTACCACGCGGAGCCTCACCACTTCCTCGCCACATGCTCGTAAACACCACATGCACACTGAAACCAAATGTGGCATTTTCACAAGAGTTAATCACTTATGAGGACCATCTACCTTGCATGTCTTTCTGAGTGTAATTACCATGTAACCCAATTAATTCCCTTTGTGCAATTAACTTGAGGTGTGCTCTGCAAATCATGAAGACTCACAGATCATTAGCATACACTTAACAGTTAAGCATCATCTGCAGGAGAAAGGAGGAATAATCTGTGGAGAGGAGTCTCTACTCTCTGAATTCAGTGAGTTTACCTTTTCCAAAAATGTGTTATCAGTAACACACAATGACTATTGTTCAGTGGAACAACAAAGATCACTGCTTGTAAATAATAACATGTAATCCTATTACATCTACCAGTGAAGATGTTTTATGTGTTGAAATTGCAGGATTGGTTCATCTGAATTACAATAAACAAATTAAAAACTAATAATAATAAACATAAAGTATTTACTGGTAAAGTAACCTACTAATATGTCACCATGCACATAGTCAGTGGTGGAAGAAGCACTCAGATCTTTACTGAAGTAAAAGTAGAAAGGGTGTAGAAATACTAAAAATATTTCTATTCAAAGTATGTCATATAGTTATAAGTATGTATTAGCTTAATACGTTTATGCTAGCTCGTTAACCTGCTGAGTGTAATTTGCTAGCGTTCATTAGCAAAGTGAATGGACTTTTAGCCACTGTATAGTTAAACCACTTTACGCTGCTCCTACAACCCCACTCAACATCTGTGGTTATATTTAGAAATTATCAGTACTGCTTCTAGTAATACTGCTGCTATTTTAATTACGACTTTAATTGCCATTACTATTATTACCTCTTTTGTATTATTGATACCACTTTACATTTTTTACATGGAATCTCCATTATGCTATGTTCTCCTGTTGCTATTTTCACAGGGTCCCTAGAAACAACTGTTACACCTAATCTAGACTGTTTTGCTCCCACTGACCTCAACGAGCTGACTTCAACTATTTCTTTATCTAAACCTTCAACCTGTCTTTTAGACCCCATCCCAACTAGGCTGCTTAAGGAGGCCTTACCCTTAATTAGCAACTCTGTACTGGATATGATAAACCTGTCCTTACAAACAGGCTATGTGCCACAATCTTATAAAGTAGGTGTAATCAAACCTCTTTTGAAAAGCTTACTCTTGATCCAGACAACCACAGACCGATATCCAACCTCTCTTTTCCCTCTCCCTTTTCTTTCTAAGATCCTGGGCAAAGCAGTTGCAAAACAGCTATGTGGCTTTCTACAGGACAGAATAGTTTACTTGAGGATTTTCAGTCAGGATTTAGAATGCATCATAGTATGGAGACTTATCTCTATAATTGTCTTGTTAGATCTTGGTGCTACTTTTGATACAATTGACCATCACATCATCACACCTTTTACAGAGACTGGAGTGTTTTATTGGCATTAAATGAACCACACTAAACTGGTTTAAGCCCTATCTATCTGATAGGCTTCAGTTAATACACGTTATCGACAATTCCTCCATGTACACAAAAGTTAGACATGGAGTTCCACAAGGGTCAGTACTTGGACCAGTTCTATTTACCCTGTATATGGTTCCTTTGGGCAACATTATCAGGAATCACTCAATAAACTTTATTTTATCTATATCAATGAAACCTAATGATGCAGTTAGCCAAACTTCAGGCATACCTTACAGACATTAAGACTTGGATGACCAACATCTTTCTACTATTGAACTTGAACAAAACCAAACTCATTGTACTTCAACTCAAACACCTCAGAAATACATTTTCCAATGACATAGTTACATTAGATGGCATTGCTCTGGCCTCCAGCTCCAGTGTAAAGAACGTTGGAGATATCTTTGATCAGGGTATATCCTTCAACTTCCACATAAAACAAACTTCTAGGACTGCCTTCTTTCACCTGCATAGTGAAAGAAGGCAGGCTGGACTACTGTAATTCATTATTATCAGGCTGCCCCAACAAGTCTCCAAAGACTCTGCAGTTGATTCAAAATGCTGCAGCATGATTACTGACAGGAACTAGAAACAGAGACCATATTTCTCCTGTGTTAGTCTCTCTTCATTCGCTCTGGTCAAATCCAGAATAGAATTCAAAATCCTCCTCATCACCTACAAAGCCCTTTATGGTCAGGCTCCATCCTATCTTAAAGACCTTATACACCGATCAGCCATAACATTAAAACCACTCGTGGATGAAGTGAATAACATCTATCATCTTGTTACAACACAATATTCTGCTGAGGAACCTTTGGTCCCGACATTCATTTGAACATTACTTTGTCACGTACCACCCATCTAAATATTGTCACAAACCAAGCACACACTCCTCCAATGGCAACAACATTCACTAATGTCAGGGGCCTCCCCCAGTAGGATAATGTTCCCACCACACCACAAAAACTGCTCAGAAATGTCCCAAGGAACACGAGAAGGAGCCAAAGCTGTTCATCTGGGCTCCAAATTCCCCAGATCCCAATCTGATTCAGTACCTGTGGGACCTGCCTAATATTGCATAGGTCCTCCTCATACTGGCAAAACAGCTCTGACCTGTTGGGGCTTGGACATGGGATCTCTGAAGATCTCCTGTTGTGTTTGGCACTGGGACACGGGCAGCAGATCCTGGGTCCTGTGGGTTGTGGGATGGGTCCTCCATCGATCTGACTTGTTCTGGATCATCCCACAGATGCTGGGTCAGATTGGGATCTGGGGAGTCTGGAGGCCAGGTCAACACCTTGAGACCCTGGGCAAAAAGCTTGGTCAAAAGCAATGTTTAGGTGGGGGTTATGTGTCAAAGTAACATCCAGATGAATGAAGGACCCATGGTTCCTCAGCAGAACATTGTATTGAGACAAGATAATGAATGTTATTCACTTCAGCTGTCAGGGATTGTAATGTTATGACTGATCGGTGTAGTTCCCACCAGAACATTGCGCTCCCAGAATGCTGGTTGCTGGTAGTTCCCAGAGTTTCCAGGAGTAGAATGGGAGACAGAGCCTTTAGCTATCAAGCCCCTCTACTATGGTCTACTGGGTCCGGGAAGCAGAGACCCTCTGTACCTTTAAGAGTAGGCTTAAAACTTTCCTTTTCGATGAAGCATATAGTTAGGGTTGGCTCAGGTTCGCTTGAACCATCCCTTAGTTATGCTGCTTTAGGCCTAGACTGCCAGGGGATTTCCCATGATGCAATGCTGATATTTTCTCTCACCCTCTCTCTCAATATGGAGACAAAATAGTTTACTTTCATACTAGTATACTTCTTCTACTTCTTCTTCTCATTGTCTTATTTAATGTGCCAGTATCAGGTTGCCTGGGTCCATCTCTGTGTGCACTGCTGGCTGTCTCACGGTTTTATTCTTTTCTGTGGAAGTGTTCCAAAAGTTCAGGCTAAGGTTCAGCCTGAGCATGAATCTGACTGGGATCATATCTGTATTCCACTGGGGATAAGATTTTATCCCCAGTGGAATACAGATCTTGAGAGAGAAGGGTGTGGAGACAGAGAGGTGGGGGTGGGTACCATCTCCCCTATGGCAAAATGCATTCAGCTAATTGAGAAACAAATTTGTTAGTGGGTCAGTTTGAACCATCAAAGAATCCAATTTTGGACATTTCAGTGCATATGAGTTCATCTGAGGTTCTCAAATGACAACACAAACACACACACACACACACACACACACACAGATTTACGCTTACACACACATCAGGTGAAGGTCACCTCATTGATTCACTAGACAGCATGTTATGTGGAGTGTGACCTTTCCAAGTGGTCCCACTGATGGAATGAAAGGTGTTGAAACACCCACAATGCAGTACCACCTCTCAGGAGAAATGTCAGTAATTAGAGCTCAGTGCCAAGATAGGTTACAGGCCATATTGCTCCACAGACACAAAGACACAGACACAGATAGTGGAGAATAAGGACCATGGGTGAGTAGAATGAGAGGAACAGGTGACTCACAGAGATCAGAAATGTCTGGCTTATAGAACTCAATTAGAATCTGATACTTGTGCATTTACAGAAATATATCTGATCTGAAGTGTGTCTTAGTTTATGAAACAACTTTTGTGTCTCAGTGTTAGAAAACTAGAAGAGAATTCAGGAAGCATTTTAAATGGAAAAAAGCAGCTAGGGAATATACACTCACTGAGCACTTTATCAGCAACACATGTACACCTGTTTATTGTTGCAGGGCACTAGAAGGTCAGGTTTACACCCCTGACCCACATTCATTATGAGTCACATAATTGCATCACTGTGTCAATCATTCTCATCCACTCTAAGACATTAGGAAATAAAAGCAGGCAAATATAAAACAAGAATAATATTTAAATATTAATTAAATCAAAGAGGATATTGTGTAACCAGAGGCAAATATTTTGTATGAATGTTCCAACTCTAATATTAAGTATTGAATTTTTAAATGAATACAGATATCACTGACATAGAAAATGGCTGTATTGGAACTATTCATTTGTTTCCAGGCCTCTAGAGGGCATAGTTCTTTCATTTATATGTTTTCCCTCTAATGGTGTAGGGGGGGATTGTAGCATCAGCCAATACTAGAACTAATACTGCAGGAAGTGAGGTATCAGGAATTTCCTGTTTTTCTGTTCTGTGAGAAGAGAACTGAATGTGTTTTTAGCTCAGAGACACTAACTCCTTATACAACTGTTTGTTTCTAGCCCTTTGAGTGGCAATATTATTTCACACTTTCTTGTATTAAATCCCGTCCAAACACCTGCCTGTTCCTTGGAGGAGGTGATGCAAGAGAGAGTTGGCAAGAGTTGGCTGTGAATCTCAATATAGGACAGGAGTCACATTGGGTGCAACAGTACAAAGACATTTATATAAACCCGGTAAGCAAAGCTGAATAATCAATCTGAAAATTAGAATTTTAATGAGGTAAAAGTTAGTTATGGAGGTGTCTTTCAGAACACAGTTCAGGTTAAATTTTGTCATTAAAATTAATCCTCACCAGTTTTAAAGAGAATTTGAATATCATAGTTTGCAATCTGTCCCTAACACCTTACATATTTGGACAGCTCTATGCATTTATCACTCTTGTAGTTTGGCCACCAAGTGACACCATCCTCAAACCATGACTCAGGTATAATATTGACAGTCTTGGTTTCAGTAAACATGACGATAACCAAAAACATCTGAAAAAGAAATTGTTAAAGAGAGGATGCAAAAGGTATTCATCAGCCCTTTTGACATTTTTGAATCTAATGTCAACATTTTCCTTTAATAGTAATTTCACTACATTCTGTGATGAATTCGGTCATCACTGGCAGAGTCTGCCTTTTCCTGGAAAAGGTTAAAAATGAACGTGCACAAGGAACTACACAATGAATACATGTAATCCAGAGTTACTGTGGTGTACTGTAATCTCATGGTTAGAAATCCACCTGTCTACTAATTGCTACAGGGTTAAGATAAAGCAAAAGTAAAAGCAAGGGAGAATTGGCAAACAAATGCTAAAGATGTTGACTAATTGATTTACAGCTGCATGACGTAATTATGATGTAATTAATCATGTTATTCGTAATACTGCCCAGCACTAATGTGACATAATCTCATCAAGGGACATACTTTAAAGTGCTGTACCTATAAACTGCAGCTTTTTGGACCACCATCTAACAAAGACATAGAATCCTTTTATTATCATTGCACAAGGTAAAACCAGTACAACGAAATTTAAAGTGCTATCCATAAAACATCCATCAACAAATCCAAAAAAATGTCAATCTGTTCCATAAAACATCAGTCAAGCACACATATGCAGCTGATAATCAATACAATAATGTGTAATAATAAATAAAAGAAGAACATACCCCGCCACTATTTAGCTCTATAATGTGTATAATGTCTCTGTCAGTAGCAAAAACATCACCTGGGGAAACTTTTTTTGGCCACTGTTCAGTCTGTAGCTCCCTGTACTGTGCTGCTGCACGAAAGTCATCAGGAACAGGTCCAACATAAAGTTGCATTCTTAATTCCTTACAGGGCAACTCAATGGTACTGATCTTTTCAACTTCTGATAACCTTCTTATGATCTGTGCAAGGGGAAAATCTGGCTTTCTCACAAACCTCTTCAGTTTACATAAGTAATTTTCATATGGAAAAGCTGAGATAGTGTCCAAACAACCATGCAGTTGGGCATCTGATGACAAGTGGACCAAGGCATGCACATTATACAGGAAAGCACTGTTGCCATAAAGCTACTCAAAATTACTGACAAATGTTGTAAGCAGTGTATACAGTGCACTCTCTCTCTCTCTCTCTCTCTCCATCAGTATGGATTTATATCCCATAAATACATGTTCCTAACGCAATATCTTCCCTTTCCCATAGTATTGTGCTCTTCCGTCTCTCTCTCCTCTTCTGTCTCTTTCTGCAGGTATTTCTGCCTCTGGAGCTGTAGAGTCTGACCCCATTTCCAGGGGTCGCGCCAAATCCATCTCCACCTAGACGCTTTATCCGATTGACTTCAAAACTTAATAAGAAATATTAAGACATAGAAGATGTTAAATTGCAAAGCTTTTGAGTTTTTGTAGAAGGGCGTGCCCGTTCTGGCCCCTCAAAGTTTAGTGACTTGCCATGAAACAGGAAGTTGCATTAAACTTGCTGTAATTCAGCCATACTTTGTCCAAACTGCATCAAACTTTATAGTATTGTTAATGGTCCCTAACTGCACACATCCATATATCAAAATTCATTCAATTGTTACCGATTACTGGTAGTCTTCTGAATTGCATCTCCATTTTGAGTAGTTCTTTACTTTATCCAGCAGATGGAGCCATTGCATTTCTCTCTGGTGGTTTTTTTGGGAGGGGGGTATCTGTGTGTGTGTGTACGTTTAGGTGTCACACATAGATTGTTAAATGTGTGAAATTTCATAGAATTTGATAGGATTTCTCAAAGTCTGAGTCAGATGCGCCCATTTATACCAGCTGAGTTTGAAAGGAAGCCACGGTCTGTGAGAGAGCTTGACAGTTGAATAGTAATGTGTATTACAACTTGTCAGTCCTCAGCTGTGTTCTTTATATAGTAATTCTGCAAATACAATTCAATTCAATTCAGTTTTATTTATATAGCACCAAATCACAACAAAAGGCACTTTTCATATAGAGCAGGGGTAGACCATACTCTTTAAAATAGGTATTTACAGAGAGACCAAACAATTCCCACCATCAGCAAGCACTAGGCAACAGTGGGAAGGAAAAACTTCCTTTTGAGAGGCAGAAACCTCAAGCAGAACTGGTCTCAGGATGGGCGGCCATCTGCCTCAACCGGTTGGGTTATTGGGGGGGGGGGGGTAGCAAGGGAAGAACATAGCACAACTCGGGTTCCATATAAAATGTAAGGTGATGCCAATAATACAGTAGTAGTAATGATAATAGTAATAATTAAAGTATTAACTGCTAACGTAGCAATAAAACTAATAGAGAGCACATGGCTATGGGAAAGGGAAGATATTGCGTTAGTAACATGTATTTATGGGATATGAATCCATACCAATGGAGAGAGAAGGAGAGAGAAGCTCGGTGCGTAATGGGAGATCTCCCGGCAGTCAAGACCTATAGCAGCATAAATAAGGGATGATTCAAGCCTGAGCCAACCCTAACTTTCCACTGTTCCACAGTAAAGGAACACGATAACTGAAGGCTCTGCCTCCCATTCTGCTCTTGGAAACTCTGGGAACCACCAGTAAACCAGCATTCTGGGAGCATAGCATCCTAGTGGGATTGCAGGGGACTATGAGATCTTTGACGTATGATGGTGCCTAACCATTAAGGGCTTTGTAAGTGAGGAGGAAGATTTTGAATTCTATTCTGGATTTGACTGGGAGCCAATGTAGAGAGACTAACACAGGAGAAATATGATCTCTTTTCTTAGTTCCTGACAATAATCATGTTGCAGCATTTTGGATCAACTGCAGAGTCTTTAGAGACTTGTTGGGGCAGCCTGATAATAATGAATTACAGTAGTCCAGCCTGGAAGTAACAAATGCATGGACTAGTTTTTCTGCATCCTTTTGAGACAGAAAATGGTGTTATTACGCAGATGAAAGAAGGCAGTCCTAGAAGTTTGTTTTAATCCTGTGTTTTGACATAAATCAGTGCTAGTTGAGGGCAGGATGTGATTAATTGTATCTCTAATGGTAGAAATTTTATCATTAAAAAAGTTCATACAATCATTGCTGCTGAGGGTTATAGGGATGTGTGGATCTATACACCCATATAAAATACCAAATTAAGTTTTACAGACTGGTTAACTTTACTTAACCACAATTTGACACCATGTACTGAATTATTAAAATATACTTACCTGGGCAATTGGGACAACTCCTTAAGCATACACATCAGAACCACCAGACTCAGCTCAGCAGTGTGGACAAGGACAAAAAAATAGATCCCATTAAATCCCATATTAAAGCCAGGCTACCAGGCTTAAATTTTAGTAAAGTCTGTATGAGAACAACATGGAGAACTTATAACAAGCACACAGGATGGAATAACTTCGGCTTCCTCCCACAGTCCAAAGACATACATGTTAATCGGTGACTCTAAATTGCCCATAGGTGTGAATGGTTGTTTGTCTCTATAGGTCAGCTCTGTGATAGACTGGTGATCTGACTGGTGATCCGTCCAGGGTATACCCCGCGACAACTTTTGTTTGTTTACATAAAAAACAGGGCATCTTTAACTTTCTAGGATAATGAGCAGAAAAAGCTAGTAACCACTGAGTAATCAGAATATCTTGAGACTAACTCATTGATTATATCAGTGACGTGCCTCAGAGCTTTATGAAGTTATACAGCCACAAAACAGTTAGTAACAGAACAGTAACAAAAAATTTAGTCAGATATCTCAGTTTCTTACACACACAGACGATTTTCTGGCATATATTTAATTGCTGAAGCTCTCGTTTTTTAATCTGGTCTAATCTGCTTCCCGTTTTGCCACAAAAGCTTTGACCGTAAAAAGTGGATGTTTGCCTCCTTATTTTTACTAACTACTAACTTTATCAGTTTACAGTCCATCAAATCTGTGGATCACATCTGCTAACGTAAAAAGTTATATAAGTATATACACTACCACTCATAAGTTTGGGATCACTTGTTTCCAATTATTTGCAATCACTTGTTTTCCAAAGAAAAACACATTTTCATGCAGTTCACAAACAGTTTTATCCATTTCATAAACAATTAAAATTAATCAGATGATTTTTAAAGAATGATCTACATTTTTGCATAGAGACCCATCAGTCTATTGTTGTTCTTAGAAAGGAAGGCTATTCAATGCGAGAAATTGCAAGGAAACTTGAAATCTCTTACCATGCTGTAAACTACTCCCATCAGAGAGCAGCACACACTGGCTCAAACAAGGACAGAAAAAGGAGTGGGAGGTCCCGATGCACAAAAGACAAAGAAGACAAATATCTGAGAGTGTGTAGTTTAAGACAAACATTCCTCACAGGTCGTGTTTTTTTGTTTTTTGTTTTTTTTTTTTGATGAAGGCAAAGTGAACGCAAAGTTTCATCATTTCAAAACGATGCTAATTAAGGGTAAGGCTTCCTTGAGCAGCCTAGTTGGGATTGGGTCTAAAAGACAGGTTGAAGGTTAAGAAATAGTTGAAGTGAGCTGGTGGAGGTCCATGGGAGAGAAAGTCTAGGTTAGGTTTTACAGCTGTTTAGATTAGATTAGATTAGAAACTTTATTTGCCATTTGCACAGGTACATGTAAATACAAGCACATTGGAATTATTGTGTGTTTGTCCGAGTCACTGAAGAATTCTTTAAAAAAGATACAATATAAAAAATATGATATAACACAATATGAGGGACACTAACAAAAGAAAAATTAAGAAAATCTTGACCCGGAGAGCTACACAACACAGCTACACTCTTCTTATACATTTTAATACTATCTTGCCAGGATTCCTGTTGTTTGTTTTAGTACACAGGTATGACAGTTAAACCATGGAGCTATCCTCTTTTGCTTGGCTCAGAATCAGAAATACTTTATTTATCCCTTGTGGGAAATTGTTGAGTTGTAGTGCTCCAATTCACATCTACAATTCAATTCAGCTCATTCGCAGAGTCCACACTGGCTTCAACTCCTCTACTGCTGAAACCAATGATGGTTCTCATGCCACTCCAGATCTCTCTCATGTTGTTCTGCTGGAGTTTCCACTCCAGCTTCCTCCTGTACTTCTCCATGGCATCACTGATCTTCGTTTTCTGTTCCCTTTGGATTGTTTGCACCTCCTCCTTGTCGCCAGCTCTGAAATTTCTCTTCTGTTGTTTCCTGAACGACAAAAAGAGTTTGCCAAACACCTGGATAATGAGCCTGAATATTTGCAATCACAGTTCACAGCTTCTTTTGGCTGGAGATTAAATCATCATCATCCTGATCTTTTGAAGGAGACCCAAATCTCCCATGCCATAACTCACCTGCATGAGGAGCTCTTTCACTGTAAAAACACAATGAAATCACTGTCAGAAGATCTCATCAAAAGCTGTTACCACCTTTGGTCATGTAAGTGTTCAAACTCACTCTGAGGCTTTACCAGGAGAAAAGCCACTCACTGCAAACTGCTTCAGATTACACTCCACTGCACAGCCTGGCATGCCAGAAGATAATTTTGGGTCACCTGGAGAATCCACCATTCATGGGGAACTGAAAAGTAGGTTAATGGGACTAAACTACAATTTCCAACCTTTGGGAGACTGGATGATGCATCTGACCCACTCCAATACCATAATCCATTCACAGATGAGGAGCTCATCGCCACTCTAGATAACATGCTTCATGGGACTGCAAGAGATTGGTGCTATGGGGCACACCATAAAATCTATACATGGAAGGAATTCAATGATGCCTTCCTGTCAGAGGATTATGAGGATTAACTGGCAGAGAGAGTATGCAATTGAGTTCAGGGAGAAGGAGAAAGTATCCACGATTTTGCCTATATGTACCACTCGCTGTGCAAGTGCTGGAAATCAAATATTGAAAAAGAGTAGATCATAAAGTTGGTTCTGAAAAACACTAACCCCCAACTGGCCAGTCAGCTGCATAGCAGCTGAGTTACCTCAGTTGATGGTCTTGTCCACCTTGGTCAGCAACTGGAGAAGGACCGGGAAAACCATGAACACAGAAAGAATTTAAGGAAAACACCCAGTTGTCTCTGAATCTGCTGTTCTCAAAGCCTGTACCCCCCAGCTATGTGGAGTGCTTCACCATGTCTTCAGCCTGAGCCTGAGTCTTCAGAGGGTCCCCATGCTGTGGAAGACGTCATGCCTTGTTCCTGTGGCTCCAAGGACTACAGAACTGTGGCACTGATGTCACACATCATGAAGACCCTAGAGATACCCATCTTGGATCAACTCTGGCCCATGGTCAGACCACTACTAGACCCCCTCCAGTTCACCTGCCCTGACTAGGAGTTGAGGACGCCATTATCTACCTGCTCAATCATGTCTACGCCCACATGGACAAACTGGGCCATGTTTTTTGACTTCTCCAGTGCATTCTCCAGAGCTGTTTCTATTTTCTGAGGTGGCTGAGGTCCTTCAACATCTGTCAGACGATGCTACAGATGTTTTATGAGTCTGTGGTGATCAGTGTCATCATCTATGCTGTTGTGTGCTGGGGCAGCAGACTGAAGGTGAAGGACACCAACAGACTGAATAAGCTCATCTGCAAAGGGGGAGGGGAGCTGGATTTTCTGACAGTAGTGTCAGAGAGGAGAATGTTGTCCAAGATAAGGACTACATTGGACATCTCTTCACACCCTCTCCATGATGTTACTAACTCAATATCTCCCCTTTCCTGTAGTATTGTGCTCTTCCGTCTCTCTCTCCTCTTCTGTCTCTTTCTGCAGGTATTTCTGCCTCTGGAGCTGTAGAGTCTGATCTGTGATGACAAGTCTCCTGCTGCTCCTACAAGTCCACTCAACGCCTGCTGCTATAATTAGAAATTACTTATACTGCTATTAGTTTTAGTGCTACGTTAGCAGTTAATACTTTAATTATTACTATTATAATTACTACAACTGTATTATTGGCATCACCTTACATTTTATATGGAACCTGTGTTATGCTATGTTCTTCTCTTGCTATTCTCTACACCCCCCCCCTTCCCTTCTTAACCCAACCAGTTGAGGCAGATGGCCGCCCACCCTGAGTCTGGTTCTGCTCAAGGTTTCTGCCTCTTAAAAGGAAGTTTTTCCTTGCCACTGTCGCCTAGTGCTTGCTTATGGTGGGATTTGTTGGGTCTCTCTCTGTAAATACCTATTTTAAAGAATATGGTCTAGACCTGCTCTATATGAAAAGTGCCTTGAGATGACTTATATAATAGCATATAAATACTAAATATGTACATATTGTACCGATGGGGTATATTTTTATATTTCTGTATAGTTTAGGATTGGGGGTTATGTTAATATTATTACTATTATTATTTTGTTATTACTTTATTGTTATTGTACATATGAATTGGAGCACTGCAACTCAACAATTTCCCGCAAGGGATAAATAAGGTATTTCTAATTCTGATTCTCATAAGAAAACAAAAGCATTGCGCTGATGAGTCTGACACAGGCAAAGTCCCTCCAGAATGGAGAGCAGCAATCCAGGACACATATGGGTGCTTTAACTGGGATTTAAAATTCCTGCCCTTTGGAGAGACCCCAGAGAGCAAGGAGGAAAAGAAAGCATCAGATGAATGATGAATCAGCAAACTGAAGCAAATTCAGAGGAGGTCAAAGTTCTAAAGAAGTTTCTACACACAGCATAAACAAGTCAAGTCAAACGGGAGGAAAATATTAAATAGCTTCTGGAAGAGTGGCCCTTTTTGTTTGATGAGCTTGGCATGGCAGTCCAAGAAACTGACTGGAGATCTAAAGGGGAAACGATTCCTCAACTACATGAACACTGTATGTGTGAACAAGAGCAGAAAGTTCCTACAGAGTGTAACAAAGTTTAAAGTGATGAGGGGAGAGCTGAGTTGTTGCTTTGAATATGTCTGAAGATGGTGTTCTGCTTCTGTAGTCACTGAACAGGATTTTATGCCTTTAAATTGCTATGAATATTTTACAGAAAATTCAATTGTAGTACTTAGATGTTGCTTTCACTGTAAAAACTTCTCCTGAATGAAATCAGCCAGGTTTACCAACTGTAACTGCAGACAAGCTGGCTGGACAAATATTCTGTTTTTTATCAAAGTGTTTGACTCACTCATTTAAAATATAACTTCTTATGTAATATGAGGAGATATAACCCAATGTGCAATATACTGTAAATATCGTAAACTGTAAATTTTTATTTTATATAGTTGCCCTCTGTATACGTATTTATTTTTTGCAACAATAGCCTACTGCACAAATGCTTACTTTTATCAATCACGTTATAACAAAGATGCTGCATTTTTTACTTACACAGATGTAGCTTCTGCAACCGCAAACTTTTACATGAATTTTAAGTTAGTCGACACAGCTGATGGAGAAAGCCGAGGCGCTTGCACCGAGGTCTGCAAGCATCACTGAACTCAAATGACGTTAAAGCACACCCTCGAGTGTAACATTGCGATTATACAGCTATTACCAACAAAGTAAAATGTATATGGCGGAGTAATATTTTTAGTGCTGTCATGCTAATTTGAGCACATTCTAAATGTCTTGTTGACCAATCAGATTGCTTGGTCGGAGCTACTTGTTGTATAATCATGCTCTACCACACCATGTTAGTTATCACAAACACACATATACCTGTACTGTAATTAAAGCTGCAGTGTGTCTGGCAGCATTGTCTCATTGTTTAAAAGATGTTGTATGCAGTTGTTGCCCTGGTAACCTGATGCTTTTGATGAAAGTACTAAGAAAGGATTTTGGGGAAAGGGCAGCACTGATAGAGCTATGATGAGAGAAGAAAGACAGTGCATTGTTCTGTGATTTTTCATAGAACTGAATGAACTGTTTCTTTGAATGTCACTGTTCCTCATCTTACCCTCATTAACTCAGAACAAACCAATGAATGTGCACAGTCTGTGGGTGTTGTACGATGAGGGTATCACCCTCATTGCTCACTGACATTAAAAACAGTCATGTAGTTGAGTTCCTGCTTCCAGGTCCAGTTCCTGAGTTAGGTTCTTGTGGTTCCGTTGTCTCTTGAACTATTTGGTAAAAGATAAAAAATAACACACTTAAACATTGGAGTATATACATGCATTATATGAAGAACTGGGTGTGATATTATCAGGAGATACCCTCACCTTAAAATTCAATGTTTAATCAACACAACAACACAACTTTATCACTGTAACTGAAATAGCTCTGAAAACAATATTTTACTGTTATCTGTGTTGGATTGGTTAGCAGGGCAGATGTTCCGCCTACAGTTAGTTCTGATTGGACAGACTCTACTCTGTAAAGTTCACCACATTTCTGAGCCAAACACTGTAGCTCAGAGAAATGAACAACTTTGCCAGCTTTACTGTGAATGGGTCACTACACATGAAGCTTTAGCCACTGCATCAGCACCTTACTCTCAGTCCGGTTCATGTTGTGGAGAGTTTGTCCTGCATTACAGCTACACCAGCAGCTGCCATCTGTTGGTTCAGAGGCTAGTGTTCTGGTTGGTGTCCCCTCTTCCTGTCCTCTCCCTGTCTCTCAGCACCGTCACCATCTCCCAACATTCTGACTCAAACTAAGATGCTGCATCTGTTGTTGTGTAGAAAGTGGATTCATCTCCTGTGTTCACAGAATGTTGTCTGTGTTTCTGTGCTGTGGTTTAGCTCAAACTGCTGTCCACTCCTCAGTAAGCAGAATCATTTTCAGACTGATTAAATGATTATATTCTCATTCTTGAAGTGAAAAGAAAATGTTTGATCACCTGCTTCCACTGGTCGAACAAAATTATCATATTTCACCATTTGCCAACACTTACAGCTGGCGAGCATACAACCACCACCACCATGCTAGTTATGGTTTGTTCATATCAATTCCCATATCCGTGGAAGAATAATAAGTGTTTTTTTTTCAGTGCCAAAGCTTAGCTACATACTGTAAATAGAGCAGCAGTTTTGCCCTTGAAGCAGGAATGCAAATTGAAAGGCAGAAATCATCAGGGCTGTCTTGGCGGCTTCCTGTAAGCCTGCCTTACTGTCTTTCACACACCCCTACCTCTCTCTCTCCCTCTCTCTCTGGGTCCTTATGTCTCGGGGACAGATGGTGAGTGTCAGCAGCATGCCAGTCCTCATATCTCACTATGGGCCTCTGCCATGGAGAGAGGTGTTTTTGCATGATGTCTGGTTGTGTCTTTTTAATCCAACGAAAGAGGGGAGGAGAGAGAAAGAAGGAAGAGGGAGATATGTTTAATGCAGAAAGAGAAAAACAGGATGAGATGGAATGAGGTAGGAGGAGGGAGAGCCATGTAGGGAAGGATGAGATGAAGAGAGACTAGTGAGATGTGTACAGCGAAGAGGAGATAGATAAAGAAAAGAAACTACATAGAGCGAGTGATGAGAGGTGGAAGGAGGGAGTGAGCTAAGGAGGGATTTTCTTAGTCTTTCAAGTCAGCCTTATCTGGTATATTCACTGAAGCTGATTGGTGTGGTTACCATGGCAGTGTGGTGGGCTTGGGAGAGAGAGGAAGAGTGAGACATTTGAGATCTGACATTCTTTAATAAAACATGTCTCTTTTCAAACACCATAAAGTGCGGACACACACACACACACACACACACACACACACACGACTGTCACTTCATACAGTAAAAAACAGAAGTGATCACCAGGTTTTTATGATAGAGAATCATTCTAATTCATTCTAATGATATAAAGAAGGAAGCCATTGTCTTATTCAAATGACTGAAACCAGTATATAATGGTTAATCACCATAATCAGCCCATTATCCATAGGAGTCATGCTCATTCTGGAGAATTTTGATGTAACAATAACAGGGAAATGACTCAAACTCTTTAGGTGCAAGGCTGAGATGATACACAGAATGTCAGTCAATGTACCAAACAATACATTGTAAAAAAAAAAAAAAAAACAGAAACCCCCCCGATGTTTAAAACAGTAACCACAATTTTATTTAAAATGTATATTGTTTTGCAGTTTGTTTTTTTTTTAGTTTCATCATATTTCCAATGAAAGATTACAAGATGACACATTTCATAATTTGATCATATTTAAATGTATTAAAATAATCATCATTTTAAATTTTTGTTATTTGAAAAAAAAGCTATGTTTTCTTTCTTTCATGTTTTATTTGCTAAATTAAATGGTGAATTAAATCCCAACAAGTGCAGCCCAGACTGTTGCATCACAAAACTAGTATAATAAAACTTCAGGAAGGTAAAGCTACAAACCAGACATTTACTATAAAAGTTAGCCCCAGTGTCAGTGTGATACTGTGTGAGCAGGAGTGGACTGTGCTGTGTTAGAGTTCCAGCATTCCCCTCAGCACTGCTTCTTGGTAAACTCCACCATTGTATACCACATTTATAGCTTTTTATGCACAAATAAAAAATGTGCAAAGCACTGTACCTAGAGGCAAATGAAACCCTGTCAGGCCAACAGAGGGAGCCAGTGGCAACAAGGACTGCAGCACAGAAGGAACTGGCCACTCAACTGAGGAGAGAACACTGGCCATATCTGTCTCCATCAGCTTCCATCTTTCTAGAGTGGTGAACTCAATATATAATGTAAACCATCAATAATTTATTCATATCAGAATTTCTCTTTAACTGCCTCAGATGACTCTTTTCCATCACTACAATAAATTTTACCTCAAATAATAAATAGCTGTTTGTGGTAGTGACAATAATACATGACAATATCAGCGTGTGGAGTTAAGATTTTTAGATAATTCACACACCTGGAGTAAGTCGTTCCAGAGACTCTCCTGGCCTCCACACGGCTCAGTGAAGCATCACTCAGATGTTTTAGCCAATAGCACCTTGATGCAGTATGGTGCTGCATTGTGTGCTGAGGAAAATTGCAATGGGCTATTACAGTGTACTTTTTTAAGGAGAAAAAAGCAGGTGAGAGGGATGTATTTTTAAAAAGTAGTGTTGTCCAGCCTTTTTTCTCCTTCTCACCTTGTTTCTGCCTCAGCTTCTCTCACCTCCACTTTGATAAGAGGAAACTCACACTCAGTCATATGGTAACTGTGTTAACTCACACACATTCACAGTTGCAAATGCACAAACACACATCTGAATGCTGAGAAAAACAAGTCAGATAAATCCATGCTTGCCTGCATGCGAACTCTGGCACACACACACACACCTGCTCAGGGGAGATAAGTGTTGGAGCTGTGAACAGAGAGTCTTCTGAGCCTGTAAAGTGGAAAGCTGCAGTGCTGCTTCCCTCACAGGCTGACCGTGCACAGCTACACTGCTGAGAGCTCCATTCACCCATTCAGTCATACAACTCCACTTCTGTCCCACATTTTGCCTGCAAATTACAAAACAGCAAGAAAAAAGACTGAGTAGTAAAGCTCCACATGGAAGAAAAATAAACAATGAACATCTAAATCAGTTTATCAAGCTCTGACATCAGATATCTCCTAATCAAACAGTACAGTGGGGGGAATAATATAACCATTGAAGTTAAAGGACAATTAGGGATTATTATAACAATGTATCTTTGTAGTTTTGGCTTTGATTTCTATTGGCGATAAAGACTGGTCAAATCTGAGATTGCAGCTACATATAAGTTAAATTACTATAATTACTAAAAACAAGTCTGATGGGTCAGTCTGTCTCCCCATGGAAAATAACAGCAGGTATTTGTTCAGATGCCTTTAAAAAAACAAACAAACAAAAAAACTACATTTATATTTCACAAAAAAGAGACCTCTCTCAGGTGGAAGCAGCAGCATTGCTACAGAACCATTACACCTTGCAGACCTTGTAGTGTGGAGGTTGGAGTGGATTAACTGTTACATGGGAGACTACTGCTGTTTCTATAGACAGTCAACTACAATCTGTCTCTGAACTACACATTCACAAATGCTCTTTAACATTTCATAATATAAAATTAAATAAACTGGCTGCAAAAAATAGGCTTCATATTCAATAACCCAATTAAGGGTACAAAATTCAAGGTGCAAAATAAATAAAATCCCACATTTGAACTGAACACTCTCACTGATTTTGTGTGAACAGCTGGACACTTACACCCACAACATGGCGCCGCCCAATAAGGCCACAAAGTTTCTAAGACCAAAAAAAAAAAAAAAAAGACATGATACAGCCAGCTGAATCTTGTCACAGTTTGGAGCCCATCAGACAAGTTAGCTTTTACTATTAAATGAACTAGAAATAATGAAAATAATTCTAAATAAATGAATTACCTCACTCTCAGAGCAGTAAAGACGTGCACTTCATGAAAATCCACAGGAATCAAAGCTAGAAAGCGCAGCTCATACAGGTTCTTGTACTGCCCAAATGCTTAATTCTAACACTTTTTCTCGCAGCAGTTGGCTGATTTTAACTGTATATTCCTGTATTTCTCCTGTTCCTCGCTCGTTCCTGCATTCCTCCACACACAGCACAGTGCATGTTCTTGTCTCTCCACACACAGCAGAAAAAGGTCTGTTCCTCACTTCCTGAAACACCGGGGCAAAAATGGGTGAGACTACTTGCCCTCAGCTGACCACTGATTGGCCAGGGGAACATAACAATCTTAATGTACTTTCTGGGAATAAAAATACTAATTCATAGCAACTTAATGAGTTTTCTTCTCTCTTAAACATAACTAGATTACCTGGGTTATAACTGTATGTGTGGTAGTAAAGAATGAACCTTCTCTCTGTGTGTGATTAATCAATGTAATAAAAAGATTGGTAATGATCTGTGACTTGGACTTGAAGCAGAAGATGGAAATGCATATCAGGGAATTTTTTTTTCTTTTTTCTTTTTTTTTCATTTTAGAATTATTCCATATCTACAACAAAAAAGGAAAGCCCTGTAATGATTACATTTTAATGCTAAGTGACAAAACCATCCTCCTAAGTCTCTCTGTCTCTTCAAATTTCTTGAAATGACAGATACTTCTATCCACCTCATGTCTCTCTACCACTCTCTCTGTTCTCCTTCCTGTGTGTCTCACCCACTCTCCGACTGTCTTTTTCTCTAAATGTATTGTTCAAAAGAAGAATTACTCCATTACCTCTAAAGATCCATCAGTTTTTCAGTATTAATGAACCTCATTTGGGATTTCATCCCACGAGTTATACAATTGTTTTATATACGCCCTACTTTTATTGTTAAAAGGAGATATTCTTGTTACTTTCAGTGCCCACATTCACTTTCCATTTTAACATCCAGTCTAAAAAGGATGAGGATGATGACAATTGCTTTCACCATTACAGTCCTTTGCCACAGTCTGCAGCACCTGAGAGAGAGAGAGAGAGAGAGAGAGAGAGCAAGCTTTCCAGATAAGTTAAAATAAAAATGATAATGTCCAATTGGTCATCAACAAAATGCTCAGATGTGACCCTGGTGAAAGAATGATGTTTGTTCATTTCCCAAAACAAAGGGAAATGGTGACTAATGGTTCTACATTATTATGAATTTCAAGACTAATCAATTATGTCATTATTTGTTCTGCAGACTTGCAGCAGTGTCTGAGTACACAGACATGTTCCACACTCCTTTGATTGCGCTATAACAAAAAACAAACAAACAAAAAATAAATAAATAAACACAAAACATAAACACAACACAGAAAACAAGCATCCAGTTTAGTGCCTAACCTTTAAAAATATTCATCTCATCTCTCATTCATCTCAGTTGAAAGCCTGAGTGACAAATTTGACAAAATAAAGTTGTGAAGCAGGTATAATTTCTTCCATGTGCACTAGTTTATTTTACAAATTAGCATGCTAACATTTACTAATTAGCAGTAAACGCAGTCCAGCTGAGGCTGATAGGAATGTCATTAGTTCTGCAGGTGTTTAGTCATAAACCAAAGAACTTGACATTAAAATGCTGACCTGGAAATGGAAAGTCATAAAAGTTATTACAGTTCATCCTGAGGGGAACATCTGAAAAACATTTCATGACAGTTCATCCAGCTGTTCAGTACTGTTACTAGTACTAGTACTGTTCAGTCTAGCTGCTGTTCTCCATGAACCTACAGTCAGGACTTGAGGGGAGTCTCACCCAGTAGCATCTGTCAAATTAGCAGATGAACCGATGTAGATTAATTGTTTTTAAGTGTGCACATAAATACATTACAGGCTACATGGAAATTGGAAATGAACTGCACTTATACAGCACTTTTCTAGTCAACCACTTAAAGAGCTTTACATTACTGGTCACATTCACCTATTCACACACACATTCAGATGGCACCTGTTCTTCCATAAAGTGTTACAACACATTCACAGTTCTTTGGGTTGTTCAAAGAATAGTTTGTTTCACAGACAGGAGGACCTGCTTTTCCTCCTGAGCTGCAGTTATATGCGTGTCATAAGCATGTCAGAGTTCTACATGAAACATTAAAACTTGTGTGTGAGGCAAAGTCTGACAGTAGACCTGAGGGGCTCAGTCCATAATCAGGGTTTGAAGTATGGTGTTGTATTAAGACATTGGAGAGACATTGGAGACAGTGGAGAGCATGAATCATTAAACAAAGCCGTGTTGAAAGCTCTGCATGGCGCCTTGGTCTCATCCGTTTTTGCTGAGGTAAAACTGCAGCTCACCATTAGAGGCTCACACTGAGAACTAGTTTAACCCCACAGCCTGCTCACTGGGAAAGTGCTTCACTATTTATACTTGAGCTGTATAATTCACAGTGAAGACTAAAACAACAGAGTGAAGCTGTACTACAGAAGGCAAGGGTCACACAGATGTTAGAACTTAAATTCCTGCAAGTCTTCTGCTTGGCTTCGCTTGAACTGGAACAGATTCAAGAGGAGCAGACAGAATGTACTTACATGTGCACATAATCTCAGCACTCCTGTTTTTAGTGTTTATGTTGTACACGCAAAACATGTTCACGCTTTTTATAATTTCTGTTGTCACTGTATAAGAATATAAAGTATTATTGTGGGCTCTTATTTTGTATAATCTGTAAAAGAAACTTTAATATCTAATTTTAGAGACCAAAGGTATTCATTTGAAATTAGTTTTGGGGAAAAGACCCTCAGGTCAGTAAGGAGGAGAAGAGAGGAGCCAATATGTCAGTGATGTTGCTCCCGGGTTCCTACCTTTGGAGGGGTTTTCCACCCCTTCCTCAGAAGAAGTTTCGGGAGAGAAGTGAAGGGTCTGTGTCCTCATTCCTCTGAACATTCTACCTGTTTTTCAGGTTAGTACACTCTGGAAGCCTCTAATTCCATCTCCTATGGTTAAAATAACTTGAATGCAAGTGTGTCATTGGACCTGAGTGTTGTCTGACGAGCGAGAAGTGTAAAGAGAGTAAAGAAAGTAGAGATAGCACTACACTGTGGTGCATGGCGGCTTTCCTGCCACATCATAGACAGTGTTTATGTTTCTATGTACCTTCCTATGGGGTTTAAATGCACAGTTAACATGATTATGTACCTTTGATGATATGAGTTTAAAGCTGGGTCCTGACCACATGACTTATATTTTGTATACTGTTGCTTTGGTTGGTAGAAAACTTAAAATGTTCACCAACAGGTTGATGTACAAAAGCACTTTTCATTTGACTTGTGAGAGTGGTGGGAAATGACAATGTGCAAGACCAGAACTATACTGATGAATGTTGTTTGAGTAAAACATGGATGGTAAGTCACAGTATTGACATTCATACATTTACATTTACATAGAGATGTTAATGCACAAGGGAACAATTTGCACATTTGTTTCATGTTATGAAGATTTTGTAATAAATTAGAAGACGTTTAGAGAGAGAAGTGAACAGTTTGTGTCCTCATTCCTCCGAACATTCTACCTGTTTTCCAGGGAAGTGAGGGGCATTGAACCCAACATAATTTGTTATTGTGGATCTCACCCATTGTGACCCATAATATTTACATTTACCAGTGAGCAGCTGATAAAGACAAGGTTGAGGCCACAGATATGTAATTGAAAACTGTGCCTCTATCCAGCTGCTGGTAAAGCTTAGTACTTATCATTCCACTACATAACCCACAGAACCCCAAAGAATAATTCAGAAGTGTGAGATATGACTGGCACAGTGACATCTTTGGCAGTGAGGCACAGAGCACAACACCACCATCCATGGTGGCAAAGAGGTGCAGCTCATTTCTCTTGCATCTGCTCCTTTTATCTTAAACAACTATCCTTAAAACGCTGGTTTCAGTTTTATAGTTTTGACCAATTTTCCATTAATGACTTTTCACATTTCAGACAGAATCAACCTTGTCTCCACAAAAATATATTTATATGGTTTAAACGTCCAGACAGACAAAGCGGGAAACCGCCCTGTGATGCTCAGCCTGGTTTGTGGTAATTTGGTTTATTGGTGAGTCCAGCTATATTATCTATTCTCCAAGTGGAGATGTGGTTCAGTGTTTTAGTTAATATTGTTCTTTGGTGCATACTGATACATGTCCGTGTTTTCACATTACCTTACTACATCACAGTCTACAACACAAACAAACCTGGAGCCACACATTCTAGGGGCTAGGGGAATTATTTTCACCACAGCCTCAAATAGATGAATCCAAACATATGTTTATATATTAATCCGTCTAACAAATACATTTTGGAGAATTCATAACTGCTGCATGCATGTTATGTTATGGCAGTGGAGTTCACATCATGAGGTTGGTTTTAAGCACTTTGGTGAATTCAAGACCATTAGGAGCTACTCACTGACTCAAGTTTTTCCTGGTTGTGTGTGTGTGTGTGTGAGAGAGAGAGAGAGAGAGAGAGTGTGTGTGTGTGTGTGTGTGTGTGAAACACATCTTTAATCATCTGCCTATGACTGCACTTTGGCTCCTCACTGTACACTTAAAGGTTGAGGTTTGGAAAAGATGGTGGTATTGAATAAATACTGAAAAGGTAAACTCATTATGTCCTGTGCTTCAAGTCAGCGTTAATGCTTAGTATTTCACATAACCACCAGCATCCTGACCATAAACAAGTGCTTTGAGTTTCCAAAACAGGGCCATAAAATCAGCCTTTAGCTGCCAGATGCAGAAACTGTAAAATAACAAGTACAATTTGTTATGTTTTTTTTTCTGATTGTACATGACTCCTGTCAAAACAAAACCGACAATGTGTCACTCCATCTCTCTGTCTCTAGCTGTCACTGTCACACTGTCTTCCTACCGAAGATGCAAATCTTTAAAAACACCTCTCAAACAGAGTTTGGTTTTTAAAAGGACTCAGTGTTTTCCTCAAACCTCCTGCTCACTGTGTTTTTAATCAAAGGCTGTACAACAGGAGAAAATAGCGCATTTGCTGGGGACTATTTTTAGTGGTGAATTAGTATTTGGGGTAGCAGGACATTGTGTATGTTCATGGTGACGAAGGAACATGTTAGCTGCTGATGTTTTCTAGGCAATGGAGCTCTGTGGCTCAGAGGAAAAGACAGCTCAGGCTTTGATACACCCACAGTGCTGCTTAGCAGGAGACATTCATCATTGGTTCCTCATTATGTTAAAATTAAAAATCAAAAAAGGCCACCAGAAGAAATATAAGATTCTCAGGGATCAATCAGTAAGTTAACCACTTCAAGACAGTAAACAAAGTGAATAAAGTTCTGGAACTCAATGCAAAAGATGAAATTGAAATTTACTCTATTTACACTGTTGTTACTTGTTTTTACCTTTTGCAGTTCACTGCTGGAGTTGAACTGGTTCTAATAAAACCTTGAATCATTGGGGTGTTCTGAAATGTTTGACCAGTAGTGTAATTATGTTAGAATAATATAAGTAACCTATCATTAACATGATAATTCCCATGTTTTTGAAATGTATAGGCAGGTACAAAGGAGATGTGTCTGAGGAACATGCTCTCTCTCTCTCAATGGACGGTCCCAGTAAATCTCATCAAGCTTTATGTGACAGACCAAAAGCTTTGGGTTATGAGTCGACGGTGGCATGAGAGCCATAGCTTCCCTCAAAGTAACGTATAACTCTGGAGTCTAGAGCAGTCTGTTTTTTCTGTCAAATCATTTGTTTATCATATAGCAAGTAATATTTTACTCATTTTACTCACTTTACTCATTTTGTCTAATATTGTGTTGTGAAGCAACACAGCAGAGTTCATCAGAGTTTAAAATGATATGAGATGTTTGTAAGTGCTGACTGTGAAATCAGAGGACTACATTTTGTGACTATTTCACGACCTGCTGAGAGACTGAGTTGCTTCTTCTATAAATTCTGTCACGTGTCAGAAAAACAATCCATCCATTATCTACACCACTTACACTTAAGGATCACAGGCACTGCACATTTTGGCTCCACCATACATTGCCGAGTTGCCGATTCCTTACAGGTCCACTAGACGTCTCAGATCATGAGAGGTACAGTCTGTGCCCTCTGTGTGTGGGCCAGATCAACTCTGAATCTCATCTCCTGTTTATTCTCAAAGGTATTTTATTGAAGCCTCCTTGTACTTATTAAATCTCATTTTTTTAAACATTTTTGCTTTTGTTTGTTGAAATGCCTTTATTAGAGTGAATGCTGAGAGCATTCACACTATAGTTCTTCAAATCTTTATTATTATTATTCAATAAACTTATTATTCTTCCGTACGTTTTTTGGCATCTAACTACTCCCACATACTTTGTGCTAGAAAAACTATTCAACCATCAAAATGTTCAGCTCATTCAGGACATTCCTGCTTGCATTCAACTTTTTTCTACTATTTCTACTTTTTAAAATATTCAGCTTTTTCTGCAAATTTTTTCCCATTCAAATGAATGGATGGAATCTTCAAATCCTCTTTGAACTTTAACTACTTCAGCATACTTTGTGCTAGAGACTTCATTTAAACTTTAAACAGGTCCCAATAAGTTCAGCTATTTAACTTGCATTCAACTTTTTGATATCTTGTACAGTCTTTGAATTACAGCAGTTTATATTTCATACTCATTTTTGGCAATTTCTGAGTTTATAATGGGTGTGTACTGCGCTGTCACGCAGTGACATCACCCACTCCAGGAAAAGTTCAGCCCTTCAACTTTTCCTCAAATTTTTGTACTTCAACTCTTCTCCTGCCCACACCTTTCACTTCTCACACACAATTTATACCTCAAATTGTAGATAATTTTATGCTCTGTCACACAATGTGACTCCCTAAGCCATAGGATTTACAGTTTTTGAGGCAACAGCCTCTGATCACCAAGAGGAGCCCTCAACTGCCCCATTCATCTCCATTTTAACTGTCTTCATACAACAGCCAAAGCATGCCAGTTTTTAAACTGCCATACTGTGGTCATTTTTCACTTTATCTACACAAATAACACGTCTGTGTTCAGTAAAGTCTCTCGGTGCTGGTAGTCACCAGATTTTATCGATAGGTTTTACGGTTTTTGAATTATTAGGAGGAGTTCAAGAGGTGCGCAGAGCAAAATCTGACTCTGTAGAGGCTGAGACCTTGATATTGCTATGGCAACCTGTGAGTGCAGTTGGACACAAACAGGTGACTGTGATCAGCTGATCTCTGATGTCTGAGCTGTTTATCAAACTCTTGACTTACTTTTCTGTCAATACAAGATACATGGGTTCCTCTTATTCACAAATCACTAATTGATGAGGTGAATTATCTTTAAGCAGCGTTTAAGACTTCACACCTCTTTCTGTCCATTTTAACTGTTTGAGTCAAACCCTCAGCAGCTGATTTTACCTTTCAACTGTTTCTACCTCTTTTACATTTTAACTTCCAACTTTTGATCCTGCATTTAACTGTTTTTCCTTTCTGCTTCCACCCCTGTTTGTGTTGTAACTACTCCTGCATACTTTCTGCCACAGAAACCATTCAACTATCAAAAGGTTTAAACCTTTTTACATTTGTGCTGATTCAACTTTCTTCAACTCTTTATGCTTTTTGAAATGTTCAACTTAATCTGCAATTTTGCTATTCAAATGAATGCTTAAGCTACTGGTTTTAACTTTCAGCTTCTGCATCTACCCTTTCTCTCTGATAATTTCAGCCATTTTAAACTTCAGCAATGACTTTTGCCTTTCAAATTTTAAGTTTTTCTTCTGCATTTCAACAATTTCAGCCTTTCAACTTTTTCTTCTTCATTTCAACAGTAAATTCAGCCATTTTAAGCATTGCTTCAGCGATTCATTCAGCTCTCAGCATTCACACGCATTTTCCACCGGAAATGCATTTTCTAGTTATCTTCTATTTTTTTCTTTTTTAACTGTGAAACCCTGTTTTTGAAGTCCTATATGAATAAAGTTTTACTCTTTAACCTGGTGTCTCTCTCATCATCTCATTTTTTCATTAACACCTCTGTGTATCTCCTGTGTAGATTCACCGCAGACTAACATACAAATGAAGCAAGTTTATCAAGAACTTTTCTTAACTGAACATTTCTCCTCCTCTAGCACCTGTCAGTGCTGTCAGCTGTTGTGTTTGACAGGAAGCCAAGGGGAAGCAGGAGGGGATGAGGATGAGGAGGCAGAGCCTGGTGTGAATAGAAAATTGCCAGACACTCTTCCCATCCACAGCGGTGGAAGACAGCTGTAACACACTGTGGCAGCTCTCCATAGGATCTGTGTTATTCAGACCATCAGCCTGCTGTGAGTCTGTGTGCCTGCTGGGTCTGCCTATGGAAGCAGCTTTGAGGGTTCAGTAAGGATACATAATTGATAAATACCCTTCTCCCTCAAAGTCCCTCCACAAAACTGCACTTATGCAATTGCTACAATTATAAAAAGGGTAATTCTGCCAAATGTTATATTATTTTCTAACTTTAATTTAGTTTATTCCTCACACAATGTCATGAAATTGTCACATTGGAAGATTTCTTGCAAAATTCAAAATTCAGTTACAAAATCAAAACTTAACCTCAAAAACCAAATTACTTTCAAACATGGAAACACACCAGAACATCTGATTTCTCCCCTCTGTTTCCACTTAAGTAGCAACAAGGTTTTTTTTTTTTTTTAATGATTATTTTAAAAATATTTACTGTGGATATTCATCCTGACATATTTAGTGTCTTTAGAAAATTTTGAGATCTCCTTTAGACTTCATTAAAAAAAATAAAGCCTTGGGGGCGCCCCCATAGCCGAATGGTTGGGGTGCATACCACATGGGTGAGCAGCTGGTCCCCAGATCAACTCCCGGTCTGGCTGGATCTTTACTGTGTGTCATTCCCCCACTCTCTCTCCCTGTTTCCTGTCTCCTCTCCACTGTCCTGTCAATAAAGGTGAAAAAGCCCCAAAAAAATAAATAAATAAAGCTCTTTGTTTCTAAACAATGGTTGGCAGGACAGCATCCTTTAAAAAATGACTGACGCACTGGTGGGCTGCTGCTTAAAGGGTTTAAAGAATCTTCTTTATATTGAAGCTCTCTTCTCTCACATCTGTTACTAAGAGAATCTGTTTTACTCTCAACAAGCAGCATCAATTCACCTTTAACTCTCTACCATACCTGAGATGTTTGTTGGGAGGGTGCCACAGTCTGGGTGCAAGGACAACCTGAAACAAATGCCACACCACAACACTCTTGACTCTAACATATGTGCAACGTAAGCAGCATGTGCAATTGTGTATGTATTACTGTGAGTGTATGTTTGCACTGTTACATCATTACAGTTGGCTAAACCTGATGCATTCCAAGCTGCTGCTGCTGAAGATGAAGCGGCTGTGGGTTCTATAATTCTGTTTAACATAAGCTGAAGGGGTAGGGGAGACAAAAAGACAACACAGTTACCTGGAATGTCTTCATTGGTAATCTTCCTTGATCAACTCTATAGGGAGGAGGGTAATGGTGATGGGGAGGGCCTAAAGAGCAGAATGCTGACTTAGACTAGACTTTATTTGGGATGACTCCCTCAGGGAAATTACGTAAGTGACAGCAGATCAGAAGCTTTTCAGCCCCCTGTGTTGTTAGTTTTAGGCCACTTAAACACTTAGAGAAAAAAAACGTCAGGGTGTGGAATTCGATGGCGAAGACTGCAACAGACCTGGAGCCTTGGCAGAGAGAGAGCAGTAGCCTGGATGCCTCTCTCCCTCGAACCAGGTGATCAAACAACCACGTCATCTCCACAGTGAAGGCTGGGTAGGAAAAGCAAATTCAAGGATGATGCTCCTACACTGCCATAGCCCACCAAGCTGATCGGCTGGGCAGGAGACTGATCAGGTAGGCAACCTTGGTTTGGTCAGGCTGGTGGGTGTTGGGCTGGAGAGAGAAGACCTATTAACATGCCCTGGGCTGCCATTGCATGGGGCGCCGACTCTGAATCTGTGTGGTCCATGCTTGGCCAGAGAGTTTGAGCTGTGGAGCTACTTTTCTCTTACTCCCATGCGGGAGGGTGTACTTTTTCCCAACTGGTTATTGCTTGTTTAGTTACTTTGGCTACCGACCGCGTTGCAGTTTGTTTTCAGTTCATTGTTATTGTAAATAAAACCCTTTTGGTTACTGAGCCTCACTGGGGACGTAACATTGATTCTTAAGCATTTAATCCTATTACAGATACTAATCATGTATTCTCTTGTTAATCAAGACAAACATTAGTGATGGTATAAGTAGACTGTAATAGTAGATGTTCATCTTTTATCTTTATATAGATGGTAAGTGGCAGCATTTCAACATTTCTACTTTTGAGTGATGTTAGACATGGTGGACAGTACTTCAGAGAGCAGAAAAAGGCAACTGTAGTGTCTTTAAAATAATCTCATATTGTGTATTATAACATCTCCATTAAATATATAGGTAGTTATAGTGATTAAGAATGATATACACTGGGAAGCAAACATTAACAGAGCACGTATGATATTCTATACTTATTCTCACTATGTATTAATATATCAGGGGTTATAACACTGGATATATTTAGAACCACTGTGAACCTGGCCTTGACCTTCTCTCTATGGGATTGACCTGAAGTTACCTTCCCTCCACAGGCCTGACCTAAAAGTCACCCTGTTATACAACCATAGCAATAATGATGGATAGGCCTTAGGAATGGTTACAGCTGATGATGGATAGGCCATAGAAAGTCATGAAGAAGCACTGGAGGGGAGGGTGGATGGTTGGCCCACTGGCCACGGACCTGGGTGTGCTTAGGAGTGCTGAAGATTTGCCACACACTCTGTGCACTATAAAATCAGGCTCTCTGAGGCTTTTCTTTAGTCCGTGTAGACTCCCCCCCAGGAGGCTTGGTTTACTGAGTGTTATCTGTGTGACAACTCAATAAACTACTTTTCATCAGATCAAGACAAATCCATGGTGTTGAGAAGTTAATTTCTCTTAGACGTAATTAATGATCATCCAAGGAAGGGATTTTCATCAAGGACGACCCTCACTCCCAAGAGGTAAGCTCCAGCACATCCACACCATGACAACACTACTGATAACACACACACACAGCCCACATCCTTTGGGTAGATAATCTGTGTAGGGTCCCTGGCCCCAGGTCAACCAGGTGTTTGAGCTTGGCTGACTCTCATAGCTGATTTATATTGGTTGGGGCTATCCAAATCCTGATAGGGCTCTTGAGATGGAGTCACTGAAGGCAAGTCTGTGGCTTCATGTGTGAGCTCCACAGAGGGAGTTCCTCAGCATCATCCACTTTAGGCCAGGGGTAGAGTCACATAGGAGGGCCTCTGCTCCGTCCCTCCCCCCATTAGCTTAAGCATCCTGGGTCCAAAAAAGTGAGAAACAGGTGCATGATGAGCTACATCCTAATCAGGCAGGTTCCCTTTTCTTATCTTTGAATATTAAACTTACTATTCTTTCCTGTAGGGCATTCACCACATGACAGTTTAAACCCAGTTTTGATCATATGGACTTCCCCTGTAATTCAAGTGCCATTAGCTCCAGCTGCAACACCACCAGACATTATGTTATTATTATCATAGACCCAAGTTTCAGATAAATGTTTGGTTAAAGTTAACGTTACACTCAACAGAAGTAATTTCAGAGTTAATAAATGGTACATGGAGACATCAGCAGCATACTTGGCACAAGGGAGGCTGGTCTGTGACCCACCATAATCCTAAATATCTTAATGTATAACAATGCTTCTGTGAAGCACTATTTGTCAAAGTGTGGGTTTTGAAGTTTCCAGCAGTGACCTGACACAGAGACTTTGGCCTATTGGTTACTTTCTCTGCTGTTGAACATCCTATCAAGCACACCCTGCTGCCCCATCTTTACACTGTATTCTCTTTGATTAAAACCTAAATATTTTTCTTGTTTTATGTTTTCCCCCTTACCTCCACATAACAGCTGTTCCCCAGCAGTAAGGATGCAGATATTCTCATATAATGGATGAAGCATGGGTAAAACTCTAAATTTAGCCCTTTTCTCAGTGACTCATATATGCATGGGTAAAACAAATAGCCCTTTTCTCATGACAGCTGTGGTAATATTTTTTAATATGTGTGGCTTTGATAAGCGAGTTACACCCACACTCCAGGGATTTATTATGCACGTCTTCTACTTCGTGACATGATTTGGAATAAGTAGAAGTTTTAAAGTTTTTTTTCTTTTCTCTCCATTGAACATTGTATAAAAGTACAGACATTCAGCTTGTGGACACAGAATAGACATTCTTGTACAGTTCAACACTCCAATATGACAAGAAGTCTAGAAATTGGTCCATCTTTTATCCAGCAATGCAGCGGTTCATAAGAGGCAGGCTAGAGCGGAAAATAAACTTACCTTTCTTAAGCTCACAGCTGTGGAAGACTTGTCAAACTTGAATGTTAAATTAGGTGCAGAAAAACATAGTCATTATTTTCATCATTTTATTTATCATTTTTAATTACAAAAGAAGAATAACATTTGCAAACACCTGTATAAATTCCCAACTGTTCTCCCCTGCACAGTGCTGTGAAGCTTACAGGCTGTTCTCCCACTCTTCATAATTACACGGTGAAAGCTGTCAAGAAAGGTTGAGATCTAACCACTCCCGATGCCAAAAGAAGGGACCTAATGCTAGATACTCCCCATGGTTGTAAGATGCACAGTTTTAATTAATCTGTTAAATATTAATCAGTATAATGTGAAGCACTATAATCAATGTACTCTGTGTGTGTGTGTAAGTGAAATGAATGGAAAATCATATGACACTATGATTAAGCAATGGTAAGATTGTGACATGACTGGAAAGTACCAGATAGCCTGTCTGGTCTTAGAAAAAGGGAAGTTGGTAAAACACTGTAAGATTGGTATGAGAGTATGAAAATCATGATTTGTGATTTAAACAGTGATTGTAATTCAAAGTGTAAAAGATAAAGAATAACTGTACCAATGATATTATCGAATGTAATGATTAATTGTATCAATGGTAACCAAGAATAAGAATGATTGAGAGAAGCGGTATGTAGGATGGGTGCGGTCACTATTGGTAAAGAGTTGAAGCCAAGAAGGATTGCAACATAACGGACAGTGCCGGACTAGAGGGATTGCGACAGCATTGCCGGAGCTAGCATTGTCAAAAATAGTTTGGAAAAGGAAGTCAGAGAGGGAGGAGTCAGGAGGCTCACCCCTCACAGGACCAGCCTGAAAAGAGGATCGGTCATCCAAGGCCAAGCTGCCAACCCCTCCATCTCTCTTTCAAAATGATTCACCCATCCTAGTGACCAGCTTCAGCATTTAATATGGGAATCAGTTAGTTACTTATTCCAGAACTATTCTAATTTTTATTGTGAGGTTGATTATAATATTTTATTTTTTGCCCTTGCTAAAATTATATTCAATAAAATTCATAAACTGTATCTAAGGATAATTTGTGGACAGTTGTTATGTGATTCTCAGTAAAGGTAAAATATTTTGTCAGAGTGTGTAAAACATCATAAGGTTCTTAAAGGTTATTTCAGCCTCCAAAATTAACAGACCCTTGGGGCTTACAAAGTCACTAAATAATTTCCTAGCACCATACCAAGTGCAAAGATCTTTAAGAGGAGAGCTGTCGTTAACAGGATGTGACTGGTGATCATATCCAACCCATAGGGCTACTCGGTTGGGTGTGGCGCTAGTGGAAGCAGGGTAGGCATCTGGAAGTAGGCAGTTAGTGGTTAGGCGAATCTCTTCACCACCAGCTTATAATAAGCCACAGAAACTTTAAGTTGGATGAAAACACTACAGTTGTCAGCTCGGACCCTTTAAATGGACAGCTGGTCCAGACCTCCTGTACCATATAATTGTAACAACTGTACTACGTATATGTAGCAGGAAAAGCATCATCTGCCCCTAGCGGAGGTGAATCGATTGCCCCTTATTCACTTCCGCTTGGTAACCAACCAGCATTTCAGGGCACCTTTATAAAGGGATGAGGCGCCCTTCCTGGCCCCCCTCTTGTTTGTTGGCCTCGAGACCTTTCTTCCGGGTGGCCTTGCTCCCGCCTCCGGCTTCCTCCGGCAGGTACTGTAGCAGTGGCTGCCTCAGTTGTGTTGTAAGGCTTGGCACAACTCACCATTGATCATCGCTCATTCTATTTGACTACAGCTGATCGGGCTGCGGCTTTGTGCTGGTGTAGTGTCTGGCAAGCCGTGCAGCGTTTTTGTTTATTTTGTATTTTGTAATAATAATAGTTTTATTTTGTATATTTTTCTTACCTGGAACCACGACTCTTATCTGTTTGTAGGACAGGACCTGGGCACCTTATGGGCTCTACCGTCACCAGTTTACAATTCTCTGGGTGAAATTCCCAGGGTGGCGTTATCTGGCTACTTCTTATTCACAGTCCCCCTCGATATCGCCACATATAGTTACAGGTAATACCTTTTATCCAGCTATGTCTGGACTGGAGGATATCTGTCCTTTTCATACTTAAGATAATCAGAGTACTCTTATCCTACTTTCTAATGTACCATATAGGCATGACATTAAAGAATACTTAATCCTTCTTGAAAATGAATTCTTAAAATAGTTAGGTATAAATTCAATAAAAAGAAAGTATAACTTGTTCCAATTAACTAGCTAAAGGTTGTATAAGCACACTTAATAATTTAAACCTGGAAATGTATTAATGTGCCCTTTTACCTTTTATGAATCCTTTCTCAGTCCATGAAGTAGCAGCATTCTTCAACCCAAAGAAATGAGTGTTTCTGTAGTAGGAATCCAAAGGGGTTCTTTAATTGTCTTTATTTTAGAAAAGAAAGGCTGGCCAGCAAAACTGTGTGTACATATAGATAGAGCTCTTTGGAGGCATGTAGGTGTGTGTATGTAGGCTATATATACTCAAGGAGGTCCCAGAGGTTGTAGAACAGCAGCTGTCAGCTCCTCCCCCGTAGCCACAGGACAAAAGCAGCAGGCACTCTTCATCAGAAATACACGTCACAACAGGAGCACATCACACAAGCAGTCAATCTGAGACTAGTGAGTGCAGTGTGGACACTGGGCTCTGCCACAGCTACAACCAAACTGGTCCGCTTAAATCTGTGGATGCTTCAAGAGCATTGCCTGTTGAATAAAAGTAACAATAGTGCAAGCATGACAATGTCTATGTCCACCAGCTGGAGGTCTGTATATTCATGATGTTCAATAAAAAGAAAAAAGAAAAATCCTCATTCATCATCACATATGGATACACAGAGCACCTGAGTTTTCTCCCGTTCAACTCCTCTCTACATTCACTCATTTTGGGTCACCTCTGGCTCACAGTCCACAGATCACATGGGCCATTAGTGAGATAATGGGCTGGAGAGAGGGATATTCTCTTACCTGTTTCTCATTTGAGTGTTGACAGTAGCCTCCTCCTCCTCCTCTTCAGCCCCTTCAAGTGGCCTAAGAACTTCCTAAGTCCCAGTCATCTCCTGAACCATCTGAGGCTGAGTATTTCCAAGGTACCCTCTTGTTACCATGACTAAAAGGAGATGTTCAGCGAGTCACAGTCTCATCTGCTCACTGGACAAAAAGTCCCATGTCTAGCATGTCAGGCAAGTCCTCCAACGTCTCCTAGAGCATTAACTTTTCATAAAGGTGAGAAGTTCCATGTTTTGTCTGTGGCCTTTCTGGGATTCAGTCTTGCAGGACAACATTCAAATGGACCCTGCCAAGGTTAGTGTTGTCACTGAATGAATAGCCTACACCCACCAACAGAAAAAACCTACAACATTTTTTAGGTTTTGCCAATCTTTACATATGCTTTATCAGAAAGCTTCATTTCTCAAGCTCAGTATCAGATATTATTTCCAGATACTTATCTCCAGTTTGTGTTTTGTTGGTATAAAGGTGGTACTGTCCCAACGTCCCCTCTGTGGACAACAAGCTTCACTCGTGTGAATTCCATACCTGAAAATTATCCGCAGCTGAGAGGAACATGGGAAACAGAGCTCTAAGCTGTTAAGTCACACTGGATTAATGGTGTCACTAGTTGGAGGAGGTTGAGCATCCATTCCTGGTTGTGATTCACCACAAATATCTTGAGTGTATTCACACAGCCAAATGATTTAACTCCAGGCAAGTGAGCTTTTTTCTTTAAGAAGATGATGAAGAAAGCTTTTATCATTTTGTTGAAAACCAACAAAAGTACTGCCCAAGTAATATCCTTTTCTTACTATTCTGGCTCCCTTAACATTAAACCTGATGTTCTGTCCGGTCAGTTTGATTCTGACTGGTCTCATCCCCACAAACATTCTGCTAGCCTCCTGTGTAGTAAGAGCAGTTTGTGGCTTTTAATCTTTGCTCACAGATCATCTACTGGGCTCACTCTTCCCTCCCTGGTCACCATCTGGGGATAATTCTGCAACTAATGTAGATCAAGCCACTGGGTGACAGGAGCCTCCTCAAGCATTTGATGTTAAGTCACAGTTATCCAGAGCATCCACTAGACCAGGGGTGGGCAAACTTTTTAGCTCAGGGGCAACATTGACTCTTAAAATCAATATTAAACATAAACATAAAAAAGGTGTTACTCAGGCAGTTCTCAGAACAGATCTGAGGTGTTCATCACTCAACTGGGATTTGTGGGGTGCTTTGTTGGTGTTTATCACACTAAAAATCTGTTCACACACATGTGTAGAGCCAAACAACACCAGCATCCTCTGTGCCATCTTCTGGATGTTTAGAAATTTGGCTGTGTTTAATGAAGCATAAAACTCATCCAGTTTAAGAGAGTTGAATTTCTCCTTTAAGACAGTGTCACATTGGAAATCAGTTAGTTCCAACTGCAACTCCTGTGGCACCATTTCGGGGTCTTATGTGAAGGCACATGACACCAGCTGAAGTGACTTGTCAATTTTTCCAAAATCAGAGAACTGACGGCAGAATTCTCCATGCAGGTCATCCAGTGATTTCCTGTATTTTTTCACATGTTGAGGGGTCTCTTTCACCTTCAGCCAGCGTGGGGAAATGAGCGAATGACTGCTTTGAAAATAAAGCTAGCTTGGTTTTGAAGGCTCTGATGTTTGTGTACATTTCATGCACAAACTGGTCTTTTCCTTGTTTCATGTTCACCTCATTCATGTGTGTCAGTATGTCTACAACAAAAGCTAAATCACAAAGCCAATCTGTGTCACTCAGCTCAGGAAAATCATCAGCTTTCTCAAGTAGCTCCAAAAATGAGGTAATCTCCTGTTTGAGCTCCCACACTCATTGACATACTTTCCCCAAACTTAACCAGCGGACATTGGAGTGGTAAAGCAAGTCCTGGTGATCAGCGTCAAACTTAATAAACTGATGATGCTGAAGACCCCTCACTCGAATAAAGTTAATGAGTTTTACAACTGGCTTCATGACGTGGTCAAGCTGCAATACAGATTTACACAGTGCTTCCTGGTGGATTATGCAGTGTAAGAAAATTACCTCTTGCTCAGGGTTATCCTCTTTCACCCTCTCCTGGATTCTTTTGAGCAATTCTTTTGACATTTTTTTCCTGTCAGATTTGGCGATACATCTGTGGTAACGTTGGCGAGCGTACTCCAAGGTAGCTTGTGCCTCTTGACATGCTGTCATACAACTCCTCTCCCCATGTTTTCCCCTTTAGGTAAATAGTGTAAATGACTCCGCTTTTTTGTTTAGCTTGCTAGCTAAGTCTTTGTCAATAAGCTCAACACGACGAGGCACTGTCCTGCGTGATAAGCTAGTTTTTCCAAATTTGTTCTTGCTCTCAGGACACAAGATATCTGCTGTCTCTACTATGCACTCTTTGAGAAACTCCCCTTCGGAGAAAGGTCTGCTAGTCTTTGCTAATTTGAATGTCAGAAAATAACTTGCCTTCATGCTTGATTCTTGGATGGAAGTTTGTCAGATAAAGGTGTTTTGCTGAGCTTGCAAACTAGCTGCCAACCTCTTGTTAAGAAGCACCTTGGTGCTGAAAAAGGGAGGACTCAAAGATGCAGATTCACCAGGGCGTTTATTGTCCAAAGAAAACAAGGAGCCAAAAGGGCTGGGGAAGAACACAAAGAGGCCGCCAAAAGAGCGGTGGGTCTGGCAGGGTCTGGGCCCGTGACCAGAGCGGGGACCGGGGAATAGCGCAGGTAGAAGGCAGACGAGGGAAGCCGGGAGGACGGGCTGGAGCTCGAGAGCCAGGACGACCAGGCAGGGACCAGGGGAACAGGAGGAACGCCACAGGAGAGACCACGTGAGCGACCTGGAGCACAGGGAGAGCACACAGGAGAGACAGGGCGAGGAAACAGCCAGGGATAGCGGCACAGCGGTGTGGAAACACGCTGGGGACGAGGAACGGAGGAGAAGCTGGAGGAGAAGACAGCCTGGAATTTCTAGCAGCATCAGGGGTGCACTGCTATGAAGAACTGGCGAGGAAGGGAAAACAGAGGGCAGGTTAAATAGGGAGAGTGATGAGGGGAAAGTGGAGACAGGTGTGGAAGGCTGCGCAGGTGTGCCTGGTCGTCGCTACTCAGAGAACTCAACCTCTGGCTCCGCCTCCCAGCCTGCAGCAAACGAGAAAAGAACACAAAACAGAAAATAATCCCTGAACCCTCCCCGATGCGGCCCCAGCTGCCGCATCATGACACCTCTGAGCGGTAGCTGTCTGTTCTTGCGTTGACTGGTTGTTAACATAATTAGCATGCTTGATGGAAAAATGACAGCTGATGTTGTATTCCTTTAAAACTGCAACGATTTCTTGGCAAATAAGACATACAGTCTTTGACCGGACTTCAGTGAAAAAGTATTTAGTTGTCCATTCCTTATTAAACACTTGGCACTCACTGTCGACTTTTGTTTTCTTTGGCCCACTCATTGTTGCAGATGAGTTCAGAGCAGTAGCGGAGTAATAACAGAGAGTAGCCCGGGCTCCGCAAAATCAAGTCAATGTACCACTCTGCCTAATGCGCCACCTCATGGAACGTCAGGCATTACAGGACAAGGTCAAATGAATGCAGTCATAATTACGATATGATTTGATTTGGGCAATTCCGTACCAATCTTCAGCGGGCCGGATGTGGCCGCGGCTGTAGTTTGCCCACCCCTGGACTAGACTCTCTCATCAACAGCCTCTTCAGCCTATACAAAGGCAAAAGTTGCCCGAGCACAACTCGCTTACACCGAGAGAGAAGCTGACATGATGAAACAGAGAGCAGACCTGGGAGCAACCATGCTAAAGTAAAAGGCTAACTACGCTGCTAGCCTAAATCTTTTACAGTGCCAAAGAGCTGCTGCTGCAGCTGAAGTGGATGCTACAGCCTGTGAGGAAACAGAAGTTGAAAGCGGGGAGCTTAATCAAGGATGCTATATTGAAAATGAGCCCTTGAGTACTGTCCAACGCACAAGTGAGTTCGTTCAACAGCAGTCTTTCCAGAATTACAGTTGAAACACGGAGCAATAGAATCACATGAAAAAATAAATAAATGGGAAATACCTGGTATTAAACAGCAATTTATCATGATGTCCAAAGCAACACACAGCCAGTTTACAAAGACATGAAAAAAGAGCCAACAATTAATGCATGTCTAAGTAACACTTACCCTCATAGTGCCCCAAAGCAAACAGCTGATCCTCAAAAAGAATATTTACTTTGGGTTTGTCAGACAGCAGGCAAAGATAAAAAATGAGCTTCACTATATCCACCTCCAACAGTCACACCTCTTCCAGGATCGAAAAGCCTTTGAAGTACAACAATAAAACCTCTGTAACTGTACACAAAACAGATATCCTTGCAGAGGCAGCAGGCAAGCAAGCCAGTCCTGCCCTAAAGGAATTAGATAAACCAGATTGTCAGTGTCCAATACACAAGAAGCCCCACCCACTGAAAAAGTGTAAGCTTTAGAAGTTGTTAGAAGTGTGCAAAGCATATCTCAGAGACAATCGCATCTATTATAGGTGTTGTGGATCTTTTCAACACATAGCAAAAGACTGCAAAATGACAGTCAAGTGCTTGGAGTGTGACAGTGACATTGCAGCGCTGCATCCAGGTCTCCCTCAAGTAACCACTCAGAGTGCAGTAGCTGACAAGGATGACAGCGGGGAGCAAAGTGAAAGTGTGTACAGAGGTCTGCGGAAATGCAAACAATTTATGGTCACACTCCAAAATTCTGGTGAAGGCATATCCTGCAGGGATGAAGGAAAAGGGAACTAAGGTGTACGCAGTGCTAGATGAGCAAAGTAATAAGTTGCTTGCCAAGACAGAGTTCTTCAACCACTTTGAAATTGAAGCCAACTCCACTCCCTACACCCTGAAAACCTGCTCTGGAAAATTTGAGACGTTTGCTAGGAGAGCTGCTAACTTCATCATTGAGGCCATGGATGGGAAAGTACAACTTCCCCTACCTCCCCTAATAAAGTGTGACATGGTGCCAGACGATAGGACTGAAATTCCCACAGAGATTGCACACCATCACCCACACCTACAGTGGGTTGCTTACAAGATTCAACCTATAGACAGAGATGTTCCAATCCTTCTACTCCTAGGAAGAGACATTCTTAGGGTACACAAGGTATGTGAACAAATAATAAGTTCTAAGTATTGACATATTTTTGTTCCTTTGGCTTGACTTTGCTTCACTTAAAGAAATAGAGAAAGTCACTTGAGCATATAGATAAAAGACAAAGTTACTTGTGGAGCACGTGGTGAAAAGAGAACAAAGGGACATAGAAAATTAAAGTGCACAGCGAGTAGCTGTGTAGCTTGGGGCTGATTTCAACCAAAGGCTTGTCTTTTGCACACCAGAGTTTTTATTCTCTTGAGGATAGTATCAGATTTACAGGCAGAGTGAGGTGGTCTCAGCTAATCATGGTCCGTTGTCCTCACTTACTTTGTCTCAGAACGAAATATTATCTCTTAATAAACTCTAAATCATTAATTTGGAATACTTGCGTGCATATTGCATATTCGCCTTCCACTATGATCAATTAAGACATTGTACAAGTCGAGATATAACTTGGTGGTGCTAATACTTAAAGGACAATGCATTAGTACAAACATGAATCAAAACACATTACTTGCAAATCTTAAGGCAACTGATTAACTGCAAAATAATAAATTGTGTTCATCATTACTAATAAATGAGTGGCATTACAAGACATGAAGAATAATCATTTGATTCCAATACCTGAAAACATTATGTCTAACCTCTTTAGTTAAGATTGTGAATAGATGGCAATATGGTTCCATTGCATATGTTTGAATTAATTCCTCACATTATTAGCTTTGTAATATCATAGAAAATTCAGATTTTCACTTTATTATTTAGAAGCATTTGATCAATAAAATGATGTTCTTTCTAAAATGGTCAGACAATTATTTCATATAGTTTCAAACATTAGAGGATTGTGTGCAAGGTTATCCTGGAATATGACGTAATTTACGAGCAGATCTCTGGTGCAGAGAAAGATAAATAATGGAGGAGACAGGACCTAGTTAGATCTGTGGATCTCAGGGAGTCCAATCTGCATAGTTCTTTTTCAGGTTACTTTCTTGATAAAGTCACAATTGAATGTTTAATGCAGAGACAAAGTTTGTTGCAATAGAATGAAGATTTGAAGAGCATTTATTAAGTTCCTGATTAACTGGTGTCCATTAGAATTGTCTCTTCTGACTGGGCCATTTGACCTTTGACCCTGGCTTCCTGAGGCAGAGGAGAGGATGGGTCAGGTCGTAATTCTCCATACTTTTACCTCGGTGCAGTTCTGGGAATACATTCATGTCTTTTTCTATGAATTGTGTGATAGTCTTATCACAGGTGCCAGGCTGATGTCAGCTGATGCCAGTGTCACTACATCAGTAAGGATGTAGTGAATACAGGATGAAAGTCCATGTAACAGCCTTCACTGATGTGGCGAGCTACTGCATGAGATGAGCAGCTCAAAAAGGAAAACAAGAACATGATGCAAGACATTTGTGAGAGACAGTTTTATGTTGTGATGTCTCATCTCAGTCGCACACCTGAAGAGGCAATAGAGTCCAACCTGCAACTACACAAAGTGGCATGAAACAGTGGCCAAGTAATGGAAGCCTTCCCAACGGAGGACCATGCCAAGGATCTAAAAGATCTAGATCTCTTCAGAGGAGCCTGGGACACTTCTGAATTTAGAAACAGACAGCTTTACTTACCTGGTGTCCTGCGAAGAGATGTCGATGGTCAACAGTTTGTATGACCCTTTGGGTTATGTAGCCCCCATAACAATGCAAGGGAAAGTGTTAATTTGAGAGCTATCATCTGAGCAAAGTGAATGGGATGCTCCTCTTCTCCCCAAAAAGAAAGGTGAATGGGAGTTATGGAAAGACTCTCTAAAGGCTCTTGAAGACCTGCATATATAGAGGTGCTACATTCCTGTTTCACTGTCTTCAACACAGAGAAAAGAATTGTGCATCTTTTCATATGCTTCCACACCTGCTATAGAAGCAGTGGCCTACTTGAGAGCTGCATATAGTGCAGGGACATTATCGTGTTGGATTCATCATGGGGAAAACAAAAGCCCCTGCCCTCCCCACACCATTCCTCGTCTAGAGCTCTGTGCAGCAGAGCAGGTTCTCAGGTCCAGCCTTCCTAGGCAGTGGAGACACCAGAATCCAAGCATTTCACCCTGATTGAGCCATGAAGCTGACAATGAGATTCATCCTGAGGTGACAACTCTGATAACCAAGGCATTGGAGTCCCATTTGGGCTCACAACACTGAGTAATGCTCAAGCTGGAGAGCTCTCAGTCACATCATAGCCAGGCTCATTCATGTTGCATCTTTCAAAGGAAATATAGAAAATGCAGAAAGAAAAGGATAGAAATGTTTTAAAGAAACACCCAGCATTGACAAGCTTTCACAAGCTAAAGCAGTGATAATCCACTCTGTGCAGCTAAAGCCTTAAAGGAGGAGTTCCAATGCCTTGATCATAGACAGACATTCTCCAAGAGAAACATCCTCAGAAAGCTCAATCCAGTTCTAGATAAAGATGGTCTGCTTCGCATCGGAGGTTGTCTCTTTTCTGCTGACCTATCGATTCAGCACCCGTTGATCATTCCACACACCCATCACATTGCCACACTACTAGTGAGACACTTTCATGAACAAGTCTTTCACCAAGGCAGACACATTACAGAAGGAGCTATCCGATCAGCTGGATACTGGATAATTGGGGGTAAGTGTTTAGTGTCTTTTATTATCCACAAGTGTATTACTTGCTGCAAACCGCGAGGGAGGCTGGAGGATCAGAAAATGGCAGACCTACCTGTTGACGGACTCACTCCTGAACCCCCTTTCACCACTGTCAACCACTGTCTTTGGACCATGGTCTGTCATGACACACGAGAGGAGGGAGTGCTGACAGCAAACGCTGGGCTGTGCTTTTTACATGTATGTCAACTAGAGCAGTGCATATTGAATTGATTGAAAACATGTAAACAGACAGTTTTATCAACGCTCTGAGGAGGTTTTTGTCTATTCGTGATCCAGCAAAACTGAGGTCTGACAGAGGGACTAACTTTGTGGGAGCCTATAAGCAGCTGGGCATAAACACAGATGTCACAACAATCAGGAACTACCTCCAGGAGAAAGGATGCTCCTGGGTGTTTAATCCTCATCATGCCTCGTACATAGGTGGTTCCTGGGAAAGGCTCATCAGAGTGGGCAGGCGCATTCTGGATGCAATGCTGCTTCAGTAAGGATCCACACGTATCACACATGAAATTCTGAGCACGTGGTGAGAGGCGATGGCAATTATGAAGGCAAGCCCCCTTTGTGTCCATATCCACTGACCCAGATATGCCTGCAGTACTCACCCCTGACCAAAGACAAGGAAAGCGATGTCACCTTAGTGAAAGACAGCCAGGTCCAAAGGAATGAATGGCCAGTGGGACTGGTCGTCAATACCTTGCCAAGCAGTGACAAGAAGATCTGCAAGGTAGACAACAGACAACAGAGATAGTGCTGGATACATGTTGCTGAATATGTTTCTTGTACTGTAAGTAACATGCAAACATTTAACAATCACATGCTTACAGTGTTGGTTAGAGGTTTTTATATTCTGTAAAAATGTGCTCTGTTAGCAGTTATGGCAGTGGCTAGCTCTGGTCGCTAACTGAGTATGTGACTGTAACTGTGTGTTAGCTGAGCTGTGCTCTTATACGTTACAGTGCCGCTTTATAAATTGTTAGGAATTGTGTATTCACGTAGTTACATGTATATACTGTTGGTATGGATATGTTAATGTTTGTATACTAATTTGTGTCTTTATCTTTGCAACATTTTAGTTTCACAATGAACAATGAACGATGAAAGAGTGAAAGAATGAATGAACTAAGAAACGAAACTTCAGTAAACCATGAGAAAAGTCAAGCCTTGTGTCTTTTTTGGAGAACTTATAGATGTTAACTGGCTGTCTAGCTGCGCAGGGGAGTACACGCTGCAAGGGCAGTACATACAGGGTGAATATAATTGGTCTAAGCACTGACCTGAACTCTGTGTCTAATTTCTGTGTACATGGAGGAGTTGTCGTTAACATGTACAAACTGAAGCCTGTCAGATAGATAAGACTTAAACTAGTTTAGTGCAGTACCTTTAATGCCAGTAAAGTGCTCTAGTCTCTGTAAAAGGATCGTATCAAAAGCAGCTCTAAGATCTAACAAAACAAGTACAGAAATAAGTCTGTTGTCTGATGCAATTATTTGTAACTTTGACAAACTGATTCTCATACTAAGACACAACAGCAACAACAACAAACTTAACAGTTCTTCACATAAAAGACTTCCACCCTTACACATAAAACAGTTCTGATCACACTCAGTGGGGTCTGTTGTGCTATGATACAATCTAAATCCTGACTGAAAATCCTCAAATAAACTACTACCCTGTAGAAAGTCACACAACTGTTTTGCAACTGCTTTTTCCAGGATCTTGGAAAGAAAGGGGAGGTTACACTTAGGCTAATATGTCTGGATCAAGAGTGGGCTTTTTCAAAAGAGGTTTGATTACAGCTACTTTATACGACTCCGTAGCCTGTTAAGAGAGCTGTGACTCTGTCAGCCTGGCTACTGTGCTGAAAAGAAACCTGGGGTTGTTCTTATTTTCCTCTATTAATGATGAGTAGTAAACAGCTCTGGCATTACAGAGGGCCTTCTTATACATTTTAAGACTGTCTTGCCAGGCTAAGCGAGATTCCTCCAGTTTGGTGGTACGACATATTCTTCAACACGACATATTTTTCATATTCTATTCATTCTGTAAATTTCCCCAACGTGGGACTAATAAAAGAAGGATTATGTTATTTTAGGATTATCTTATCTTCAAGCCTATGTGATATTTATTTTATTGTACAGGTTCGAGAGTTAAACTATGGAGCTAACCTCTTTTGCTTTATTACTTTCTTTTTTTAGAAGGGGAAATAGAGTCTAAAGTTGCACGTAGAGAGCCTGCAACGTTGTCTACAAGATGATGTTGGGAGGGAGTAGCTTCTGTTAAATTGAGATATGGCATTGGATTTAGGGCAGAGGGAACCAACTACGAGGCCAGGAGAGCCGTGTATTGGAAATTCTTGTATGATTCATGATAATTGTGATTTATTAATAATCTTGAACATTTGTGTTGTACTTGTATGTTTATGAAATATCACATGCTTAGTACTTTTCCACATGTCAGTAAGCTGACAGGGCACCTTGCCCCGTCAAGGACGGGTCCTGGGACAGGGCTGCATAGCTGTGTAATCTCTGATGCTTTTCCCTCAGGGCTACACTGTTGTGTAGTCTCCAGAAGATGTTTTCCTTTTCGTCTCCGGATGTAACCTTGTTTCTTTTGCATTTAACCTATAATCTATTGTACTCGGTACTCGTGTGTCTCATGCTTGAGGAGTGCAGTGGGTCCATTTGCAAACGTAAGAATTAAACCTACAGAAAGACAATCGTTGACTCTGTGCTTTATTCAACAAAAAAATTCCCTTAAAAGCAGTACACTACAACAAATAAAATTGTCTTTAGTGTATTTCCACCTTGGGTGTGACAGACTAAGAATGATTAATTAGTAAACAATGGTTAATTAGTAAACTGGAATCAAAAATGCCTCGGAGGGCGTGAGTATTAATACTGGGGGGTGGGGGATTCATTTACAGTCTCCTCTGAAGAATAGACACATCTGGATACAATATTGGATCTTCCAAATAAATGTGATAAGAAACTATATACTACAAGCCAAAAGTTATGGTTAGAAATAGAAGACTTTTTATGCAAAACACTTTTTCTACATCTTTCAAATGAAAGTCAATATGTATATATAGTGCATATTTTTTTAGTATTACAGCCAATGTTTGAACAGACTGTAAGGATAAATCGGTCACAAAAAGAAATCAAAAGGCAAATATCTTACTCTTTTTTCAGACAAAGACTGAGCCAGTGCTTCACACAGAAATGTGGAAATGGTGTAGTCACAATATGGAAGTAGTTTTCTCTTTTTCCAACCATGGCAGTTCGTGAAAGAGTCATGACATGTAATCTATTGATTCGTGCCCACGGACACTAATTTTCAAATTTTTTCATGCCTCTTAGCATGAGTTTCAGACTAATGTATTTCAGTTGGAAATAACTTTCGCATCCTCGCCATGTATTTTTTTTCTGTCACCTGGGACTCTGCAGTGCGGAAACTGCTATTTTTTAAGTGTCTGTCACGTATTTTAACGTATGTTTATATTTGTGGATTCTATTGCTGTTCTCTATCTTACGTTTCTGTGATTTATATCAGTTTTGTTTTGGGCTCAACAATACCCACAATCCTCAGTTGTTTTGCTATGGAGAAGAAGCTCGTCCGCTTCGATGATTTAATATTGCCTATGCCACCAAACTCTTGAAAACATAAATTTCCATGAGCCATTTCCCATGTTACAGTCACAGGCTGTCAGACACTTTTTGATAACACAGATGGTACTTTACTTTAGATTGCGGCAGACTGGGGGCAATTCGAAATGGAATGTAGCCCATCGACTGATGACCACCTAAAGGAATATGGAACACACCACGTCTTCTCACAATACAGTGGCTGTCCCAAACCCTGACCTACCTGCCTTTATACTAATTTGCAGCAAATCTAGTAACATGGCCACATAAACGGCACAAAGACAGGGTGACACTATTCATGTCTCTCATTTAATCCCTGCAGTCATCACTTTTATTTAGAATATTTCATAAAAATTAACTTTTCAATGCTACACTGCATTTGATCTCCATTATTTATTTGTTCATTCATTCATTCATTCAGTCTACGCTTTATTATATGAATGTTTTTTTTTCCTGAGGTGAGAGGTGATTTAGAGCAGTTGGTGACAGGCCTATGCCATCTCCATCACACCCATTTCTTGAAAACAAAAAGTAATAAAATATGTGATAACAATTATACTTGTAGAAAGAGAGGGCTGCTCACTGTAGCTTACTTGAGCCTAATATCCTGTAGCCTAATATCCTGTTAGCCTATATACTGATATATATTGAACTATATTGATTGTTTTACACTACTCAAACAAAATTAAGGTAACACTCAATCATCACAGTATAACACCAAGTAACACCAAACAGGTACAATCCTTACGGTTTGCTGCGTCTCCCAGCACAGTCACGGAGATACCAGGAGACAGGCCATTACACAAGGAGAGCTGGATAAGGCCATTAGAAGGGCATCAACCCAGCAGGATCTGCTCTTTTATGCAAGGAGGAGCAGGAGGAACACTACCAGAACACTAAAAAATAACCTCCAGCAGGCATTATATATCTGTGCATCTGATACTATCACAGATTGTCCTGGAGCTAACCAATGCCCTGAGCTAGATCTGGGAGGACATCTCTCCAATGTCGACACAGGTCTTCCCCCTGGCCTCATCATAGCCCTTCTTTTTTATTTACTTTCCTCTGACCCTCTCCTCTTAAACTGTTTGCCTTTCATCTCTCCTTCTCTGTTCTCAAGCATGTTAGCACCGGATTTAACTACAACTATTCAACTAATCAACTTAAATTGGCTTGATTAATCAACTTCAAAAAATGATCAAAATGCCCATCCCTAGTAGAGACCAAAGACAGAACTAAGGAGGAATAAATACTGGTCTTTGATTCATGAGATAGACTTAACACCACTCTATATGAATGATCATGTTGCTCTGTGACTGCTGCTGATGTTGAAATAAGCAGCTGCTAGCACATTCAATTTATAGCTTTTTCTGCTGTCCCCAAATGCAGGTTTCATTTCTGAAGAGTGACTTTGTGGCTTCCTTTTATTTGGTGTGTAGTATGTTTGGACAGAGTGAGAGAGGGATAGAAATGAAACCGCAGCTCTGGATTCTAAACAGCATCCAAATACACTTCGTCTGTAAGCTGTCAGCAGAAACCTAAATGGTAACATGGTAACATTAGTGAGGTTTGGGGAAGTTGACTCTGTTTCAGTTCACAGGTGATTGACTCCCACACAAGCACACATGCTGCAAATCTCATTTTGTTGTTTTTTTCTGTTTAAATTTAATAAAACAGTTGGTTTCTATTTCTACTCTGTGTGTGTTATAGTAGTCAAGGCCTATGACATTAAAATTAAAAATTCAGCATCACACATTTCAAGTTATTTTGATATTCTTGTCTTAGATTTTAAATGTAATTGACGATAATGACTAACTGATGATAATCACTTCATTAATAATCTGAATTTCCTGCAAAATGTTTCTTGCCAGTTGAATCCCCATCTTTAGTTAATTGTTCAAAATGATGAACACATAATACTGTGTCACAGACACAGAAATTATCTTGTAATTCCTATTATTTAAATTGTGGATCAGTATCATTAAAGTAAATGCAATTATTTGCTTTGATTTAGAAAAAGGAACTAAATGTAAATAGTTTTTGTGAACTAATTATTTATTGAAATGTTCCCTTTCAACCCCTGACCACCCTCCACCAAAACAACACACAGCCAGTCACACACACTAGCAAAGATAATGAACTCTGATTGGTCCACTCATTAACTATATACCTGCAATTAGTGTCATAGTGCTCAGCCTCCTGCTTCTCTGGAGTCCAGAAGCTAAAAAGCCTGTCAGCCTCCTTCATTAGCCTGCAAAATATGCCTTTCTCATAACTCTCTATCTTTGGCTCTCTCTCACCCACTCACACACACACACACACACAGACCAGCACTTCCACACAAAATTGAGTAAATGCTGGGGCTGCGGACCAGGCAGACTGCAGTGCTCTGCTCCTGCTAACAGAAGCAGCAGCAGGCAGTGTGGGTATGGCTGCTGGATTCACCATTGTCTTGTGTAATTAAATTGACAGAATCACAACCTCCTGTGGCAGAGTTCAGAGCTGACCTACCGCTCTGCCTACAGTCAGACTGTAATGTTGAAAGGTCTGTATGAAAGGGAGAAGGATGATGTTCACATCATATCAGCATAAAATACCCTTTCTAGATTCTCAACTGAAGTCAAGCACAAAGGAACAGAGAAGTCAACCTTCATCTTTTTAAATGCATAAGCGTGTGTATACAATACATATTTATACAGTGCTCAGTGCTGAGCCATATTCAGCGGCTTCAGGCAGGTCTTACAAGAAAAAAATGCTTCTATTCATCTATGAAGCCATTGTTTTATTATAAAATGTCTTTTGCACTTGTTACTGTAGCTAGGATGCCATTTGATTGATGACATATAGTATTTATTGTAGAAGTTATTAGAAATGCATTAATTGAATGCACAGATTAATGGCTTGTCTCTGTACTTGTCTTGTTAGATCATAGTGCTGGTTTTGATACGATTTACCATTTCATCCTTTTACAGAGACTGGAGCATTTTATTGGCATTAAAGGAACTGCGCTAAACTGGTTTAAGTACTGTCTATCTGATAGGCTTCAGTTTGTACATGTCAACAACAACTCCTCCATGTACACAGACATGGAGTTCAAACATAAAAAAAACTAGTACATGTATTTGTTACTTCCAGATCAAATCCAGAATAGAATTTAAAACCCTCCTCATCTACAAAGCCATTAATGGTCGGGCACCATCTTATCTTAAAGAGCTTATAGGTCCCTACAATACCACTACAACATTGCGCTCCCAGAATGCTAGTTTGCTGGTGGTTCCTACAGTTTCCAGGATTAGAATGGGAGGCAGAGCCTTCAGTTATCAGGCTCCTCTACCTTGGAACCCTCTCCCAGTTTTGGTCCAGGAGGCAGACACCCTCTGCACTTTTAAGAGAAAGCTTAAAACTTTCCTTATTGATAAAGTTTATAGGTAGGGTTGGCTCAGGCTTTCTTGACCCATCCCTTAGTTATGCTGCTATAGGCTTACACTGCCAGAGGATTTTCGATGATGCACTGAACTTCTCTCTCTCTCTCTCTCACTCTGCAGAAATACAGACAAAGCAAGACATGACCGCATCCTGATCCGCATGTGCAGGGAAAACAGCTGAATGACATCAAAGGAGCTTCAGCAGCAGTGATTAAACCAAACTGGTGTCCAGTGTTCCACCTGCACTGTATGTGGCTGACTTTTAGATCATGGCTTAAGGTCCTACAAGGCTGTCAAGAAGCCCCTGATCAATGAGAGACAGAGGTTAGCCCGGTGTCGTTGGGCCCAAGCACACAAGAACTGGACAGACAGGAATTGGAAGAAGATTCTGTGGTCAGATGAGTCCAGCTTCCAGCTTTATCCTCCTCAAGATAATGTGAGGGTACGCAGAAGGCCAAGCGAAGCATTATCTCCAGCATGTACAGTACCTAATGTCAAGCATGGTGGAGGCAGTATCATGGTTTGGGGATGCATGAGTGCTGCTGGTGTTGGTCATCTCACTGTCTGTGATGGCACATTGAACTCTGCCAAGTATTGTGCCATTCTCAAAACCAACATGCTCCCTTCTGCATGTGCACTGTTCCGTTGAGGTCAAAACTGGATGTTTCAACAAGATAATGCCCCTCGCCACACATCCAGGGCCAGTAGAACTTGGCTGCAGGAGCACTGTTTCCAGGTCTTAGAGTGGCCAGCTCAATCCCCGGACATGAGCCCCACTGAAAATCTGTGGTGGATTATCAAAAGGTCTCTTTCAAAGCGTAAACCAAAGAATTTAGAAGAATTAAAAGCAGTAATTCAAGAAGAATGGGATTACCCCTCAACAGTGTGAAAGGCTCGTGGGGAACATGCCAGCCAGGATTAGAGCTCTACTGTGTGCTAATGGCAGGACTACTAAATATTAATTTGATGATGTGATAGTTTATTTATTTTTTGTTCAGTTTTGAACATATTCTCTGTTATTTGTTGATTTTGGCAATGTTGAGGACTGATATATTGAAACTGTCAAGAATTTAGTTTTGTTTTTCTTGTAAATAACAAACAAAAAAATATCAGTTGTATTTGTTTGTGTCTGTCTAATGCAGCTACACCTTTTGAAACACAAAAAAGATTTTTACCCAAATATTTCATGATAATATTTGAGATAAAATGTAAAATGTGTTTGAAAACCACTGTATTTAGAAATTATTAGTACTGCTTCTAGTATTACTGCTACTATTGCATTTACGACTTTAATTGTCATTGTTATTATTACCTCTTTTGTATTATTGATACCACTTTTTACATGGAATCTGCATTATGCTATGTTCTCCTGTCGCTATTTCTAAATAAATATAATTAATACTTGGTTTAGGTTAGGGGTGGTGTCTGGGTAGAGGTGCAAGAGACCAGTGCCGTTCAACTGCCCTACCGGAGGCAAGAGAGAAACATCATTGATCTGACCATTAGACTGGGGGTGGAATCTAGGGCTAGATGGCCCTTGGCAGGGAGAAGGTCAATGGCACAGTCATATGGTCTTTGAGGAGGCAGGGATAGCCCAGACTTTGTTAATCATTCTTTTAGGTCCAAATAAACAGGGGGTACCTTGGAGAGGTAGGAGAAGTTTAGGGAGCAGAAGACCTTGTGGTGCTTGGGCTACATGGTGAGAAGATGGCTGGTCTCAAGCATAGCAGGGGTTGGGGTAACTGGTGTGGCTGATGGATCTTGAGGGTTGAGGCTGGTGAGCACCTGTTGTCTCTGTGCAGTGAAGCTGCTCTGACATGGTGGCTAGGAATGTGACTTGTCCTACATGCAGCTAATGAACACTGCCAACCAGAATGATTAATATTTCTTCATGGTCGTGAAGCGACTGTTCTGGGACTGGAGAGTGGAATGGAGAACATGATTCTCTGCTGAGTAAGTCATGGCCAGCATGTACTTTAATAGCCATGGATATAACAGAGATTTGGACTCAAATCAGAGACAATAAAAAGTTCAAAAAGCCAGTGTCTTTACTGGGAAGCAAGGGGGTCACACAGGTAGTCAGTCCAAAACTAGCAGGGAAGTAGGCAAAAATCCAAGTAAAAAAATAAAGTTTAAAAACACACAAACCATGAAATTAAGGCAATCGAAACAGTTTATATATTCCGATCACTCACAAAGTTGAAACCACTGACAGATGTAGTGAAAAAAACTGCTCAGATCCATCTGATCCAGCATCTGTGGGATCTCCCTGATATTGTGTAGTTCCCTCTTGGGCTGCCAAAACAGCTCTGACCCACTGTGGCACGGACACAAGACCTCTGGGGGTGTCCTGTGATGTCTGGCACCAGGACATTGGCAGCAGACCCTTGGGTCCTGTGGGTTGTGGTGTGGTGCCTCGATGGATCTGACCTGTTCCAACCCACCCCACATAAATGAAACCATCAAAGTCACTCTGATTCATTCTTTGGGAATCACAGATGTCAGCATAAAATTTTATTCAACAGTAATTGAGATATACACTCACTCACACCAACTATCCAAACTATTAACTATCAAAGTAAAAGTACTTAAACTGCTTATTCAAACCCTTGATCCTCATTCAGACACCAAAAAATCATTACCACAATAGTAATTTAGCTATCATGATTATTAGTGTAAGAAGAAAAGAGGAACCCTAACCTAAAGAGTAAAATAGTAATGTTTTTTGTTCACTGATTTCAATAAAGCCCTACAGTCCTCTTGTGTCTCTCATGAGGAAAAATGCAAAGCTGTCCCTAGATCACTCTCTCTCTTTCCCATCCTTTCTGTCACTCTCTGCTGTACCTTATGCAAAACAGATTATGATGCTGCACAGCCTTGGAGACAGTGGGGCTGTGTCCAAACAAGTCCCCCAAGAGTCAAAAAAGCAAAATCACATCTCAGAGGAGAGTGCTGGAGCCAGCGGGCTGTCTGTCAGTCAGAGTGGATGATGGAGGCATCCATCCAATTTCTATCCAGATTGTTCCTGTTCATAAAAAAAAAAAAAAACACCACATTCAGACTGTAGCTGCAGATTTTCTTTATCACATTGCTTTTGTTTCATCAAATCAACTATTTCTCAGCACATTCCACTTCAAAGCAGTGATTAGCAAACTTGTGTTTCCTTAGTGCTTTGTTTCTTACTCTAAGTGATAACTAGGTACCTGTCTGTGGATACTTGGAGTCATGGTCATTTTAAATAATAATAAGAAATATGTACTGATGCTCTTCTCTGTGATTAGACTGGGTTACTGGAATTCTCTCCTAATGGACTTTAGTGGAGCCTGTCCATTGGTTACCTGTTTTAATATGCAACTCCTGATATTAATGTGTCCTCACTACAGAACAGACATACTTTCAGTTTAAAAACCCAACAGACTCTTTGATCATTTTAGAATAATGTTAATACTATTAGTTAAGAATTCTATTAAAATAAATTTAAATTTAATGATCCCATACAGTAAATATATTTTCTTTGATTCTGTGTTGTAGATGTTTTTATTTGTGTTCTTTAAAATATGAGTAAAGACAAGATAAAAACAAGATAATGCTATAAACAATATACACCTAAGAACAGTATAAACATGACAATGTAATAAAAAAATATTAATAGAAGAGCAATATACACAGGACTTTATACACAGAGACAGAAAATGAACTAAATAATTGTAAATAATATGATGCTTTACACCATCAAAGGTTACACAATCAATGAGCACAGTGGGTGCTGCTGGACCTAATTCAGGTCCTATGGAAAACCTACCCAAACTCAACATGCCTTAAAAAAATGAGACCCAATCTCATTTCAAATCTCTGCTTCAAATCCAGAAGTGACTTGAAGACAGTCAGACCTAAAACACCAGAGACACTCAATCCAAAATGTGATCATCTCAGTACAAAAGTTGCCCTTTGGTTTCAGTTCATTAATTCAACCTGACTTTGTTTTAGTGGACACAGGGCCTGGCATTTGTCTCATGCTATTAAAGAGTTCATAGTGGGGGATATGTAATGGTCTGATGCAAGACACCAAAGACAGTGTCAAGTACATTAAAGTAACGACACTCAAAATCATGACCAGAGCATCCATCAACCTGATAAAAAACTGAGAAAATCTTCTCTAATTCTAGACCAGCTATTAGTGTGTCAAGAAGATGTATAATCAGCTCAAAGGTCAAATGGCCTGTTCCAGAAGATCAGCTCTAATGGATACAAGGGCAACATAGGAACATAAACATGAACAACCAAATTCTCAATTTTGTAACAATAGGACTACATCTCTACATTTCATATTTGACTGTTACTTTTGTCAAGAAACATTACATGAAAAGAACTATGCTGATCAGAAGAGATTGGACTCTTAGAAACCTAGATACACAAACTATGTTCATAGATCTATTTTTCTGGGGGAAATCATGCCACTTTCCACATGATAACCATGCCAAGTTTCATGTCAGTGTGAATTATTGTTCAGATATGCTGCATTATACAATAAGATGGGCACATGGATGGACAGACTTATATCACCAACCTGAAGTCAAGTCAAGTCAGTTTTATTTATATAGTTCCAATTCACAACAGAGATAATTATCTCAGGGACTTTTCATATAGAGCAGGTCTAAAAAAAAAAAAAAAAGTATTATTTACAGAGACCAAACGGATTCCACCACAAACAGAACTGGACTCAGGGGTGCAGCCATCTACCTTCACCATGTCCTGCCCCCAGACTGGACAATAACAAATGCTAATACAATATCAGTCATGGTTTGAATGCAGTAGTGAAATGGGGACTTGCGTCATTCTAAAAGAATCTGCTAGATGAATAAATCCGTAATGGGATGAAGATTATCCTTCTTATAAATAATGAAAACGGGGGAAGAACAAGTCAATCATATTCAGCAGTATCTACAAAAGACTGCTACCTCCATGAATCCACTGCACAGAATTACTACATTGTGCTTTCACTCCTTGTCTCTGTTCACATTCCCTTCCTTATTTTGCACTATTACACTGCACAGTATCAAATAATCGGGAATAAAATGTAAGAATGAGATTTGTCACATCTATTCCTTTATATTCCTTTATATTACAATGAGCTAAGTCAGGGTCAGAGGTTTAGGGGGCACCCAGAGAGCAGGCAAGATAAAGGTTATTTAAATGCTGAGCCACAGCAAAAGAAGAATGGATGGAATCATAAAAGAAACATATCGTAATCCTAATTTCTGGGGGAAGACAATTCATTTTGATACAGCAGCTCCTCAACATACACATAAACAGTATGTATGTTTCTGGAGTAAACCAGCCTCCTATAGTGAGTCCCAAACATTCAAAAAAGTGACCATGGACTTATTTTTTGGACTGTTATTTTAATTGCAATGCACAACATGTGAAACACTAACAGAAATTGACTGCCTTTTTCCTTTTTGTCTGTATTATATAATACAAATACATAAATAAAAATACACTTAAAAAAGTTAAGTGCTTGAAATCCACAAAATAATAATTATAATAATAATAAAATAATAAAAGAGAGGCAACCCTGCCTATGATATAATGTATGTAATCATCTTTGGATACTGGATTTGTGTGTGTGTGTGTGTGTGTGTGTGTGTGTGTGTGTGTGTGTGTGAAACTAGATGAAAAATTACATAAATATGAAAAAATACTAAGAAATTAAGTCCTCTCTCTCTCTTTGTACTGTCAACAAAAGGCAAATAACCAAACAATGCATTTTATATCTAATAAGCGATAGAAACACTGATACACTGATCCAACTTACAACATCATTCTTGATAGATATACCATTTGATCTTACACTCTTACCTGAACCTGGTTCTTTTTTTTGAAAAAACAAAGAACATCTTATATCCATGATATCCTGTCTGTCTGTCTGTTTGTCTGTACACACACACACACACACACACACACACACACACACACAAACACACAATAGCATTTATAATGTTAATGGGCATCCAGTCAGTTAGCTAGTCAGTAGCACCTTGGCTTTAATATTAACACATGTACATGACACAACAGCTAGCTTCTCTCATTCCAATTCAAACAGTTGTGGTACTGACCACCTGTAACGTTTCCTAGCTAGAAAAAACATCAGCTAACTCCTACCTAACAACATAAACAGTGACCTACGATTAAATGCTAGCAAAAATGAGGACTGGTAATGTTAATAATGTGTTGGTATTGAGTAGGGATGCTCCTTATCGGCCGATATGGACCCTAAACAGGTTGATTGGTGGGCTCTCAAAGTGCCAATCAGAAAAGCCGTTCATGCAGGCACAGGGAGAACATGAAAACTCCACACAGAAAAGCCCCGGGTGCGCCTTTTCTATTTTTCTTTTTCTCAAACCAGGAACTTCTTGCTGTGAGGTGACAGTGCTAACCACTGTATCACCGCCAGTTGTATGAATAAGATTTGCAAAAAATCATATGGCCACTTATATCCTTCAGTAGGTTTTAACCTAGGTTTTTTCTGCATAGTCAAAGAGTAAAAATAGGAGAACAGTCATATATTATATTACAACCCAAAGACCTTATTCTTACAGTGTGATTAAATTAGTTAAAATAGGAATAAGACTAACTAGGTTCCTCACAAACATGTCTGTGTAGGTTCTCAGTTATTCAGGTGATTGTAGTCTTAAGTCCTAAAGTTGAAGGCAACCAGACTTCTTTTTTAGGTTTCTTGAAGATGGTGAAACATCCAAAAGGCTTCCCAGCAACAAGTCAAACCTGGGCTCATGTGACTCTAACAGCTCACATAACAACGGGGTGGGTTAATGACTCAAGAAACCTAAAAAAGTAATCCAGTTGCCTTCAACTCTCAACACTTGTTAATGAGTGACTCTACTCTGTGCTAGTTTACATTACACAGTAGGAATAAGGTTTGTAGGTTGTAATGTAATGTGTTGCTGCCCTCCCACTGAACACCATTTTCCCCAAACTTCAGTTTTGTTTCCCAGTGCCACGCCCTGTAGGTACTCAGTATATTTAGGGTATCTTTTACTTCTCCTTTGGTCTCTCTTTTTCCTTGTAGTCTTATTTTCTTTCACTGTACCCACTTTATAGTATAAGTAGGAAACCTGTTTCATACAACGAAGGACTGTATTATAAGGTGTCACACAATCTTTTTATGTCACTCTTGAAGACCGTATTTCCCAAAATGTTGAACGATCCGCGTAATGGTGCACATACTGTATGTGGTTAGTACATATACATAGCAGTTGAGAAGGAAATTTTCATTGACAAGAATGGACTTTGATTTGATTGTACAGTCATTATTTATGGTCTATATATAGGTATTTCCTGGTCATAAGTCACAATAGAAGTGGCTGGATATGATTATCAGTTGCATCCATCCATCCATCCATCCATCCATCTGTACTGCTTATCCGTTAAGGGTCATGGGGGTGCTGGAGCCTATCCCAGCTGACATTGGGCGTGAAAGGCGAGGTACACCCTGCACAGATCGCCAGTCCATCACAGGGCCAACATATACAGACAAACAACCAACCACACTCACATTCACACCTACAAGCAATTTTAGAGTTACCAATTAACCTAACCTGCATGTCTTTGGACTGTGGGAGGAAGCTGGAGTACCCAGAGAGAACCCACAAAGGCACCGGGAGAACATGCAAACTCCACACAGAAAAGCCCTGGGCTCGAACCGGGGCTCGAACCCAACAGTGCTAACCACTGCCCCACCCTGCCGCCCACATGATTATCAGTTATTATCAATAATTAGCAAAACTTAAATTTTAAGATAAGAATGAGTTGGACCAGAGGGATTAGACCAGATTGCATTTTAGGCCAAGGACAATATCAACATCACATACTGGGAAATGTTTATGTGTGTGTGCGTGTGTATGCGAGAGAGAGAGAAGAGAGAGAGAGAGAGAGAGAGGTTTTTTTTTTTTTTTTTTCATTTCATGGGCTGGGAATGTAGGCCAGCGCAGCTCTTTGAGCCAATTACAGGCAGAGGTGCTGGTAATTGCTGTTTCGTAAGAGCTTTGTGGGAATGAGGTGAAGTGGTGGCTGGCAGAGAAAAAAGAAACTGGTGTTGAAGTTGGTGGAAACAGATACTTAGATAGTTAGTCAAGAATGAGTTAGAGCTTGCTGCAGATGAGTTCAGTGTTTTCTCATCAAAGTTTTGGCTGCAGCATACTTTTTAAAGATGGGAAATAGGATGAATGAGAACAAGCCAGCATGAGTCTTTAAAAATCATTAGCAGGCCAAGGCTCTGTGAGACTTTAATTATCCACTAAGACAGGCTGTTTTTTTTGCCACTAATGAGATGCAAAACCCTTGTGTTGGAAGTCACAGCTGAGCTGCTTTTACTGAGCTACATGTAGAAAATGACAAGACAGTTGATTGGATTCTCCCTTATTTAGACTTGTGAAGTTCATTCAGGTACATTATGATATTATAACAGGTTATGACAGGAGAAACTTTTTTAGTCAAAATATGAAGTGTTTTCTTCACTTAATGTTTATTTCAGAATGCACTAATCAAAACGAAAAAGCAAAAGCATACATTTAATGCAATCAGAACATAAACATGAACAGAACAACCAACAATTTGATGATTTAGGGTCCCTGAATTTTGTAATTTACCAAAATTGTGAAGAAATGATCCATTTATTAGCTTCTAGTATAGTGGCACTGAAGTGACAGCAAAAGTGCAGGGCAGTAATGGTCCTGCACACCTACACAGGTGTTTTAGTTTTAGTGTTGGTTGGACCTCTGCCCAGGCTGACTACGGGTGGAGCCAGACCAGGAACTATATGAGGCCATGAAAGTCCTGGTTTGAGCAAGATGGGTGTTGCTTCCATTCCATTTCTAATCACTACATGTAGTGTTGATATGACTAGAAAAGCCATTACCTGCCATTGCCACACCATGACAAGTGGCACAACCAAATAAAGTAAAACCCTAAATAAGGTTAAAGTGTGGCTCCAGCCCCTTATTTCATAAATAAAAAAAAGAAGAAGAAAAAAAGTGACATACATATGATTGTAAAAGTATTACTATAGAGTGAATTATGTGAACTTAGCTCATTGTAATATAAATAATATAAAAAATAATATAAAAAAGGAATAGATGTGACAAATCTCATTCTTACATTTTATTCCCAAAAGTCTGAACACTCAGCAATGTTGTGACTAGCTAGCGTCCCGGGTTAATGGTTTGCCGCCCAGCTATTGCAGTTTACCACCAAACCCTGCAAGTGGTCACTAAGTCATCAAATTTGTAGTCCTCGCTGTTTTGCACGCATTAGCAAATGTTACTTTGTGGTGTGACTGCCATTTACAGGCACAATTAAACTAATAAGAGAATGAGGAAAACACACCCACAGAGTCCTGTGACCTAAGCAAGTGAGAATACCTGTGTGGGTGTGTTGCTCTGGTTCATGGTGCTGTAGTGGTCCTGTTATAAATATTCCACCAGTCTTGGACAGGGCACTCTGGACAGGGCACAATAACTGAAAGTCAATGTAACATTATGCTGGTACTGTAAGGTTGGGCTGAGCGGTGAAGGAAAATGGAGAGAGCCTTTAATTTGTTCATCAGCCCAATTTCTTTATTCACCCCCTTTTTGTACAGCAGTGAATTGACACAGCATATTAACAGTACCGCTTGGCTAAATTGAAAAAAAAAAAAAAAAAAAAAAAAAAAACTGAAGAAAAAGGGAGAAAAAAAGTGAATGTCCCTGTTAACAATTGAAAAAATAATTAAAAGGAACAATCAAGAAAACAAGTCTGCACTGAGCTATGCCTCCTTCTAGTTTGGACCGAGCAGTAGACAGCCACTGCGGCTCATGTTGGCACTGACTGACAAAACACATCTGGGAGAAATTTCAACTGCTGTGTATATGGTACATAGCTCCTCCTACTTCAGGAAATAACAATTAAACCATTAATCAATTTACAGCAGTGATTTTATCCATTGCCCAATAGATAACTATTACTAGAAGACAGGTGAGAGTCACACAAAATAAAAAATCAACCAAAGATGTTAAAACACTTAATATTCTTTCTTCAAGCTCTTATGCATCTGTGTGACTACACAACCACAATTTTCAGGCCCTCACCCCCTAATTTATACCAATTACCAAAGAATCCAGTCACCAAGTGACTGAGGTCGACCAGGACTGTGTGCTGTGTCTTACTGAAGCTAGAGGTTATAGGGCGTCCCTGTGACAGATACCATGTGAGGAAAATTCAGTATGTACAGTAGAACCTATGTAACTATAAAGTATATGATGATAAAACATACATGTGGATTAAGTGACAAGGTGAGTAAACTGTGTTACACCCAGCTCACTACTGGAAGAGGAGGCAACATGAAACCAGATGGTTTTGGTGCAAAAGCAGTATTTACTGCAGGAGTAATTCTTTATTAACTTTGACTTACAAATGACAACAAAAGAGGTGAACTACAAGGGAAAAAGACCCATTAATACTAGATTAAAAGAAGAATTAAAACCTAAAGAGAACACAGAGTTTTTAAAAGGTCTTATCTGTCTCTAAATAAAAGGAAATGATAAGAAAACCTTGACTAACTGCATCTTCTACCACTACCTATCCAAATACAAACACATTTACAGCACTGCCCCTGCTCCTAATAACAATATACAATCGGCTTTTTGGCAGCCATATAAAGCCTACAACTGTGTCACCAAGACATTCTGTCCAGATAACCACGGCATGTGTGATCAAAGAGGAGCCACCAAATGCACAGGTCTGAGTGAGGGGGTAAGCCCACATTTTTGTATTCATGTATTGTAACTTTCTTGCCAGTTATAGCACCATCAAGTTCCATAGCTTGTCTTATATAATGTCTAGATAATAGTGGAGGGTGAATAGCGGTTTGTGCACGGGAACTATCTGTTCCAAGTGAAACAAATCAGAGACCACATTAGCCTGCCTGGAGATCTGACACCATTCCCCAGGAATAAAAGTCTGAAGCGCCAAAATTCTGGGCTTTTGCTTGTGTTTTGCTAGTGGTCACAAAAATTCGTGGGTTGAGATAATCATTACATGGAATACTGACTCATGGAAGTTACTGCTTGTACCTGCTGCATGCGCATTAACGTACTGTGCTCCATTTGTTTGTTGCCAGTAGAAGATTCACGATCTGCACCTTTGAAGTATTGTAGAGGCCTGGTTGATCACTGGTTATATAACGCTTCACACATTTCCCTTCTTTCACCTCAGCCAAGATTTATGACATGACATGTCATAGAAATGTAAAGAAAATATGTTTGACAGATTATGACAACTGGTTCAGCCATTTTGCATGTAACTACTTATGCAATGACCTCCACTGATAAGCCACAATATTACAACCACTGACAGACGAAGTGAATAACATCAATCATGTGTGGCAAATGCATTGTCCTAATAGGAGTGGCCCCTGTCTTAGGGAGAGCTGTTACCATAGTGGGGTGGGTGGTGTGTTTAAGTAACATCCAGATGAATGAAGGACCCAAGGTTTCCCAGCAGAACATTGTATTGTAACAAGATGATCAGTGTTAGTAGGTGAATTTAATATTTATGTGGTTGTCAACAATGAAAGCCTTAGCTCAGCATTTACCTCATTATTGGACTGTATTGGCTTCTCGCAATGTGTAAATAAACGCATTCACTGTTTTAATCATACCCTTGACCTTATTTTGGACTATGATATTGATAATGAACATCTAATAGTCTTCCCACAGAATCCCCTCTTATTAGACCACTGTTTAATTACTTGTGAATTCCTATTGATGGACTACATTTCAACAGGGAAAAATACTCTTACTAGAAATTTTTCTGATAGTGTGGTAGCTAAATTCAAGGAAGTGATTCCTTCTGCCCTAAATTCATTGCCATATTACAGTTTAACAGAACCTATACCAAGCTTTATTTCCTCCCAACTTGATCATCTTGTACACACCGTTGCAGTCTCACTGCATACTATTGCCCCCCTAAATAAAGAAAGCAATAAAGCAAAAGAGGCTAGCTCCATAGTTTAACTCATTAAACCGTGTACTAAAACAAACAACATGTGAACCTGAAAGAATATGGCAAACCACCAAACTGGAGCAATCTCTTAAAATGTATAAGAGGGCCCTCTGTAATGCCAGAGCTGCCTATTACTCATCATTAATAGAGGTACAGTAGCCAGGCTGACAGAGTCACAGCTCTATTGATCCATGTATTCCTATAACTCTCAGTAGTGATGATTTCATGAGCTTCTTTAATAATAAAATTTTAACTATTAGAGACAAAACTCACCACCCCCTGCCCTCAACCAGCTTTGAGTTAAGTCTGAACACAGGATCCCTAGAAACAGCTGTAAAACCTAATCTAGACTGTTTCTCTCCCATTGACATCCACCAACTAACCTCAACTATTTCTTCATCCAAACCTTCAACATGTCTTTTAGACCCCATCCCAACTAGGCTGCTTAAGGAAGCTTTACCCTTAATTAGCAACTCTGTTACAAATGCAATTAATCTGTCCTTACTAACAGGCTATGCGACACAATCTTATGAAGTAGCTATATCAAATCTCTTTTGAAAAAGCCTACTCTTGACATACATTATTTAACTATAGACCTATATCCAACCTCCCCTTTCTTTCTAAGATCCTAGAGAGAGCAGTCGCAAAACAGTTATGTGACTTTCTACAGGACAGTAGTTTATTTGAGGATTTTCAGTCAGGATTTAGATTGCATCATAGTACAGACACAGCACTTGTGAAAGTTACTAATAACCCCCTAATCGCATCAGACAACAAGCTTGTCTCTGTACTTGTCTTGTTAGATCTTAGTGCTGCTTTTGATACGATTGACCATCACATCCTTTTACAGAGACTGGAGCACTTTATTGGCATTAAAGGAGTCGCACTTAACTGGTTTAAGTCCCATCTATCTAATAGGCTTCAGTTTATACAAGTTAAACATGGAGTTTCACAAGGGTCAGTGCTTGGACCAACTCTGTTTACCCTGTATAATGCTTCCTTTGGGCAACACTGTCAGGAATCACTCCATAAACTTCCATTGTTATGCAGATGACATACAACTATATTTGTCAATGAAGCCTAATGAAACCAATAAGTTAGCTAAACTTCAGACATGCCTTGAGGAAATTAAGACGTAGTTATGCTAGATGGCATTGCCCTGGCGTCCAGCTCCACCGTAAAGAACCCTGGAGTTATCTTTTATCAGGATATGTCCTTTAGCTCCCATATAAATCAAACTTCTAGGACTGCCTTCTTTCACCAGCGTAATATTGCCAAAATCAGACATTTTCTCTCTCAAAAGGATGCTGAAACAGTAGTCCATGCATTTGTTACTTCCCGGCTGGACTGTTGTAATTCATTATTATCAGGCTGCCCCAACAAGTCTCTAAAAACGCAGTTGATCCAAAATGCTGCAGCATGGTTACTGACAGGAACTAGAAAGAGACCATATTTCTCCTGTGTTAGCATCTCTACATTGGCTCCCAGTCAAATCCAGAATAGAATTTAAAATCCTTCTCCTCACCTTCAAAGCAAAGGGGCAGCAGAGACCCTCTGCACTTTTAAGAGTAGACTTAGAACTTTCCTTTTTGATAAAGCTTATAGTTTAGGTTTGGCTCAGGCTTGATTGACCCATCCCTTAGTTATGTTGCTATAGGCCTAGACTGCTGGGTGATTTTCCATGATTTTCCTCTCCCTCTCTCTCTCAGTATGGACTTATATCCCATAAATACATTACTAGAATAGAATAGAATAGAATGCCCTTTATTGTTATTATGCTAAAAGTACAACGAGATTGGAGAGCTTCTTCATTACAGTGCAAACATTCAAAATATACAGAAACAAAAAAAATATATAGAAAAGATATAAAAAAAATAGTGCAACTCTATATACAATGAGGTATAGGTGTGAATGTGAATGTATTGCACAGGTGTGTTGTATTGCACAGGATGGCTGTACAGTTAGTTAAATATTAAAGTGCACAGACTGAGGCATATTGCACAGTCTATGTTATGTTGATGGTGGGGGTCATTGTGTGTGAGAGTTCAGGGTGGTGATGGCTCTTGGGAAGAAACTCGATATCTTCCCTTTCCCATAGTTTTGTGCTTTTTGTCTCTCCTCTTCTGTCTCTTTCTGCAGGTATTTCTGCCTCTGGAGCTGTAGAGTCTGATCTGTGATGACAAGTCTCCTGCTGCTCCTACAACTCCACTCAACACCTGCTGTTATATTTAGAAATTATTAGTACTGCTTCTAGTATTACTGCTACTATTGCATCTACAACTTCAACTGTCATCACTATTATTAGCTCTTTTGTATTATTGATACCACTTTTTACATGGAATCTGAATTATGCTATGTTCTCCTGTCACTATTTTTCACTATTTTGTTTCAATTCAGCAAATCAGTAACAATGTTAATTTGTCCTGCAGATGTTGTCTTTGTTCTTAGGGACGCAAACAAACTATAAACACTTTGGGTTATGGCCCATGTCATTGAAAAGATAAGGGTTTTATTTGATTTCATAAAGGAGGCTAATAATTTTGACCTTTACTGTATGTAGGCAATTAGGCAGGGTATCCAGTACTGTGCAAAAGTTTTGGGCACTAAAGGTAAAGACTGCCTAAAACATGCACATCACCTAATACTTCCCTGTAAAGATGTACCTGTCAATTCAAAATTAATTTGAGTAGAATCACTGTTTTATTCCATGCTGTAATCTGTTAACTCTTCCTCATTAACTTCTACCATTAATGACATAATAACATTTATCAAGGTGAAAAAAAAAAAAAAAAAAAAAAAAAAAAATAGGATCATTAATCTGGGACTGATCAGACACCTATTTGATGGTACTGATCAAGGATAAGAATAAAACAACTGAAGTGCCTAAAACTTTTGCACAGTACTGTATATCATCAACATATTATTTATATATCTATATCACCTTGACATAAATCAAAACATGAAATGAAAAGTGAAAACGACTACTGTTATAAGCTACAGTAAGATAATGATGGTTATATGGTGTCAGGCCGAGACTAAAAGGCAGGACTCAGACGCAGAGATGACGTTATTAAAACAGACTTTACAACCAAGGTTCTCTCACTTGAGTGACAAAGAAACAGAGGCTATAAAATTTTCCTAGGGCAGATAAGAAAACAAAAACAAAGTCACTCTCAAAAAGGAGGGAAAAAAACAACTATGAAAGTACTCTAAGGCTAAGGCAAGAAACTGAGATATCAAAATTTACAAACAAAAAAATCACTCTTACAGAGGAACAATGGCTTACTGGAGGCAACACTGTGGCTGTGGCTGTGGCTGTGGCTGTGGCTGTGGCTGTGGCTGTGGCTGTGGCTGTGGCTGTGGCTGTGGATTCAAGGCTGGAGGTGAGTCGGGTGAACGGACGAAGACACTCTGGCACAAGACAAAGGAGACACAGACTATTTAAACATGCAGAGGTAATGGGAAACAGGTGGAGACAATGAGTAATCAGGACACACAGGTGACACATGAGGAAGGGCAAGTGCTCTGAAACGAAAGGAGAGTAAATCCTTCAAAATAAAACAGGAAATGACAAGACCAAAATCCCAAGACAAGACAAACCTCACCGCAGTGTGACATATGGAATGAAGTAGGTAGATTGTAGAGAGAAAATGACCTGCAGTTAAGCAGGTAAAACACACTGACACCCTGATGGCAGCAGAGAGATCTTCCTTACTAACATATGTTCTGGTAGATTGAGCATCCACATCACTCTTCTTAAAAAAATCTTTAAAAAAAATAGCTCGTCATCAAACGATCCCAGATTCCTCTGTTTCACTTGATTAATCTCAGAACAGATGGAACAGAACATCAAGGAAAGGTGTAGGACTTTGAATAAACAAATTATAAGAAGGAAAAGAAACTGCTGGCCACACTATAATCATGTTTACGTCCAACCTTAGCTGACTCTGACAGTGTACCTGAGTCCTTACAATAATCAATTGATTATTGCAGCACTTTACAAAAGCTGGAAGAGCACAGAAACACTGTTGTGGATCCTCAAGGGGACAAAACAGTGCAGTGTCATCAGAAAATTTATCAAGGTAATTGCCTTTTTTTTTTTTACAGCTCCTGCAGCTGTCATTCTACATAATAACAAGTAAAAGAGGTAAAGTACTCCCTAGAGAGGAAGCCATGAATCTGACTGTAGTTCCAGTAAAATGTCCCTAACTGGAGCACGCTCATTTTTTCAAACAGTCTGAAAAAAATCTTCTGATTAATAGTTTGGTATGAGAAAGAAAATGACCGGAACTGAACTGGGTTTAGGGGTAGGGGCAAAATTCAAGTAGCCCTCCGATGTAGCATTAGGGGAAAAATGAAAGCTGCATCTACCATTTTTATTTTGGGCTACTTGTGACCAGCTGAAGCTGAAACATAAGATCTGAGAGAGCAATTAGCATCAGTTTGGTCTGTACATGTCACTTGATAATTTAGTATTTACTTTTTATTTAGTTGCCAACTTCATCTGTTTGCTGTTTGGTGCCGGGCAGGTAGTGAGCAGTGGGTTTATCCAACAACTTTACCAAACTAAACAACAAAATATACTCAATAGTGACCAAAGTGTTTTCTGATCTGATGTCACTTTGATGTCTCAAATCACTCAGTCATAACTTAAATTACTCATCATTTTATCACAACTGTTTTGTTGCTTATTAGCAATTGCAATTGCTTATTAGCCATAACTATTACAAATTCATAAACTGAATATGTCAAATCCGAGTCAGTTAACTGACTTCATGATTCTTCCTTCCTTGTGCTGCTGGTGCACTACCTCTTAGGATTTGCCATTCTGCTGTGATTGTCACTTGTCGCCAAATTAGCTGGTGTTCACCAGAAGTTGCACAGCCTGGATTTTAGGGCCAGATATGTCCCAAATTGGACAGCTGTCTACATCAATGTTCACATATGCAGTTGGAGATACACACACAGACAACAACATTTACAAATTTGCAGCTATGCAGATGCAGACATCATAATAATCATATTTTGGATGTGTTTGACAAGAAAATGTACAGCTAGTTAGAAGCATGGAAAAGTTGCATTGATAGGCACATTCTATCCAGAGACAGCAATATTTGTACAAACTTCCAGAAACACAGCAGTCAAGGAAAGAAAAGGGGAAGTAATGAAGTATCTCAGAGTTCACAGGAAATAAAGAAATAATTCATGTAATTCATTTAAGAGCAGGATATCAGTTAAAGAAGCAGCAGTGGGATACAGCTCATTTGTTACTTAATAACCCAAGTATTACTGCAATCGACACTTGCATTCAAGCCACACAATTTCTCCTTGTTCAGGCAAAAGATACTGAATATTGTATGCAAAAAAATAATGTGCCATCTGCTTCACAAAATATTAGCATCTGTTTTCTACAAAAAAATATCAATCTTTCTCACACAAGCACAAGTGGGGTAGAAAGAAAGACAATGCAGAAGTTGGATGTTCATCCCCTGAGGAGTTCATTCTGTTGAGTTTTCTCTGTGGAGGAAGCCAAGAGCTGAGAGGTTTATTTGGATCAGACTTATTATACTGCAACACCTTCACCACTGTACACGCAGGAAATGACATGGGAATTGTAAACAGCAGGCAGGGAGATGTTACATATCAAACACATTACTCTGCATACACACATCATAAGGACTTTGTACAATTAGCTTTTATCCCTAACTTATAAAGAGTTTTTCTTTTTATATAACTGTATCTATACTATTCCATTTCATGAGTAATTAGATCTTGTGGTGTACTTATGTCCAGTTTTATACAGGACAGTGTTGGAGGAGTGTTGGCTCACAAAAACAAGTCTGACACCTGCATTTCTTCAGTTCAACTCATCAACAGCTCTAATTAAATACTAGAATATGTATACCAATCTATGATCTTTTTCAGTGGATGAAGTTTGCTCAGCTGTATTGGAGCTGGTTAGATTATGAAGAACTTCCCAGTTGACATTTACCAGAAAATGTCAAATGTTGATGTATAAATATAAATGTTTTGCCTCTGTTATATTTTTTAAATCACTCTGTAGCTATACAAATAAAGTTCCCTTGCTTTGCTTTGTTGTCCCCACGTCTTCTAGGAAGACCACCATTGTTACTGTCCCTACAAAATCTAAAACTGTAAAACTGAATGTCTCAATGTTGAAATATTGACACTGACTGCTTTTGAGGGAGATTCATATGTAAAATAGGCACCTAAAAATTACACTTAGTTTTGACCTCAGTGGCTTTTTAATTGCAAATCACCAAGATAATAATTACAGCCTGATCAGCCTGAGAGGTTTTAATCATAGGTCTAAAAAGTTAAACATGTCTGTTTGATGTTCATTTATTCATTGTGTGGTTGTTTTGTTGTCCATAATGGCTGGAAATTGTTTTTGATGTGCCATTAAGGCTCACATTTCTAACTGTGCTTGTATCATCTCTATATATGAGGCATACTAAGTAGCTGGACACACAGCTCAGATGCCAAAAACCATGGTAAAGAGTAGTTTATTGCACTGAAGCAAGGAGCGAAGATAGGAGGGAGAAGCAAGGGCGATGAGAGGCTCTGGAGCTTCCTAACAAGGTGGCAAAACTCTGCAGGTGCATGTAGATGAATCCTCTGAGGAAGAGGCAGAGGTGGCGATGCAGGGAACCCCAGGCGAAGAGTCTGGACACAAGAGAAGTTAATTACTAGAATGTACAAACATGACAGAATAACAACTCAATAATACTAAAGGACTGAGGTCTGACCAGGTTTTCTCATACTGTGGCAAATGAGCTGATTGAGAACAGATGTGCCTGGGGTTGCCACAGCCGCCACCTCTGAAGAGAGAGAGAGAGCAAGGGAGAGCGAAGGAGAGAGACGGCAACCAAGATATTGGAGACACTGTGCCAGTATGGCTATTAAATAACGAGACTAATGCTGTAAAACAATTTTATTGAACATAAACATGTTTCAGTGTCTTTCTCCTTCAACATACTCCCCTTCTGCATCAACACAATGCTGCATTCGGGTCTTCCACTGACCAAAGCAGTGCAGTAGGTCTTCTTTGGGCAGTTGTCTCAGAACCTCTGTTGTTCTTTTCTCAACTTCTGACACAGACTCAAAACATGTTCCTCTGAGCACGGATTTGATCTTAGGAAAAAAGATAAAGTCACACAACTTCGGCACACACTTTTGTCATCTTCAAATTTTCATGCAAAATTTGCCGAACTGTCTCTTTATCAATGGAGACCAATTCTGCTCTCATTCTTATACTCAATCATTTCAAATGATTTATTCAATTTGTTGAATGTTACAGAAGTTACAGGTACAGAAGTTGGTACAGAAGTTATGTGCATGGGTGCCCAGAATGTTCAGTGTCTGGGACATCCTCTCTGCCTTCACAAAATCTTTTGTTCCATTCAGACACACTGCCCGTGACATGCAGTATTCCCCATACAATGTACGAAAAGATTCGGCTGCTGTTTTGTTCAATATCACTAAAAATTTCAAGTTAATGCTCAACTTTTAAACTAATCATTTTCCAAAGCCTTAGCAAAAACACGCACACTTCAATCAGTAGCTAGCAGTGAACTAAAGACGTCAATTACTGGAAACTTACAGCAGTTGTGTGCGAATACCCAACCTTTAATATATAATACTTGGTGTGACTGTGAACCTTGCGGTTTTATCTTCATAATGCAGTCTTGTTATTTAATAGTACATTTCATAGTTTGGCGAATGTAGTTTTATTTTTAGTTGTACTGGTTTTAATTTTGGTAAGAGACAAATCTGAGGACACCTATGATTACAGGTGGCCACTTGTCAACAGGTTCCAACCATGACAGTGACTATTGAAGTATTTTACACGGAAGAAGGCAGAGCGAAAGCATGCATTTTTTCCAGCTGTGCACATATATGACTTGTACATATATATCACTTAGTTTTATCGACTAGAAAAGCGATACAATGTGGGGTTCAGTATCTTGCCCAAGGATACTTTGGCACAGACTGAAGAAGCCAGGGATTGAACCGCTGACCTTCCGAGTAGTGGGCGACCCGCTCTACCTCCTGAGCTACAGCCACTACTAAAGCTAAATAAAAGCAAATATCTAATTGACTTGGGCATACAAAGCTTGTGCACCTCTTCTTTTTGTCATTGGTTGAGCGCTTCAGATGCTTTTGTCTCCATCATGTTACAGCTGGATGAATATATATACGATGTATGTATACCTTTAATTCCAGCACTTTATGATCCATTAAAGAAATAAAATTTTAATAAATTATAAGTGGATTATGTTTAATAAAATGTAATAGTGTGAACTTATTGGCTCTTTTCTCCAACTCAGACTCTTTAATTGCTGCTCTTGTTTTTTAGACACTAACCATGGTTCTATCCTAATCAAGTGTCTGTAATCCATGACAGTGTGGCAGTGAACCAGAATGAACAATACCACGACCCTGAAACTGAGGCAGCTAAATGGAATTCAGCCATCTTTGTTTTTATTATTGACACCTGCACTTTACCCACTATCACATGTCAACATATCTTTCAACAGTGTAAAAGGCTCATTGATGATGACCAGAGTTGATTGATCTAACTCTGATCAGTTACTCAGCAGGATTTCTAATAGAAAAAAAATCTTCAGGCCTTACCTGTCTACACCATCTAGATCTTGGGACAGACCATGGTTATCTCTCACCTACTGCAGTATCCTACTGGTGGTCCTCCCTTCACAGACAGTGAAACCCTGACAGGCTAAACCCTGGATAGGTGTTGGTGGGTCACAGCTGCACTTTAAACTAAGCTAATGTAAACTGTTTCTAAATTCAGAGGCTGGGGTCTCTGAAGATATGGGTCATGACAGACCTGACAACCAAACTAAGACCTCTAATCTCACAGAGACTACACAGACTTGTAAAACATCAAACATTTCAAAGTGCCCCTAACTATGTAAATACCACTGGTGTACAGTATGAGTTATGATGTTTTATTCAAATGCATGATGGATGAACAAAAACAAATTCCACTTACAAAGACACTTAGCTTCTTAATTTCACATGAAATATTTCTGTATTTCCTTTTTTTCCTTATTGTTTTGAAGTGGGCAGGGCTCAGCTCGGACAAGCTGCTGTCAGGAAGCTTTATGTGTGTATCAGAATTTGGCAACATTTGAATCAGACTCTGACGACAATTGGTAGGATGTTTGGTTACTGTTAAACAAATCTGATCAAATCACACCTACAGAGTCCTCATGGGGCAGATTAGCTGAAATTTGAGTGTTAATCTCTTCAAGGAGAGGTTCACATTTTTTGAAGGCTATCTTTCATCTATCAACACTCATATGACCAGATGTAGATTGAAATCTTTACTGTTTGTTATAAGCCTATAATTCCTCCTGTTCATGCTGACTTCTTAAGAAATAAATATGGGACAAAATCCACAGTACTGGCATTCATCAGGATGTTACTTTGACACTTACCACCCACCTAAACATTGACCAAGCATTGACCGCTCAGGAACACAACAAAGAGCTCAAGGTGTTGACCTGGCCTCCGAACTCCCCAATCTGATCCAGCATCTGTTGGGATAAAGGACCTGAGGTTTCCCAGCATAACACTGTAATAAGATGATCAGTGTTATTTACTTCACCTGTCAGTGGTTTAATGTTGTGGCTGATCAGTGTGGTCACAAGATATTTGCGAACTTCACAAATCTGACAGACCTTATGGTTAATGTTTATCTATAAATGTGGACCACTGAGGCTGTGCTGAATGTGCCCTGGCTTCATCATGTCTCCATCAGGGTCTACTGGCTGTATTTTAGGCATGCAGTCTATTCTGGAACAGACTGCTGCTTTTGTTGTTTTGTTAACTTTTTTCTTTTTTTTGCTGCCTCAAGATGTAGTAGTGATGTGGCCAGAATGTGAAGCAGCTGTGTCAGGTGGATGTTTGGGCTTTATGGTCACTTTAACTGGTCTGTGCAGGACACCCACATTAAGTTAGGATATTTGGATATGCTGGACTCTGTTGCTTTGACTATAACCATTCATTATTTAGTTTGTCTCTCACAAATCCCCCAACTTTACAGCAGAGTTAAACTACATTCCTACTGCTGCCATGTTATTTACAACACTAATTAATATTGTTTATATCAACAATGGATCAAATGACAATATGTAAAGTGAAAGGAGTCACTAACAGTGACAATTCCTAAGTGAGTTATCACCAGACTCTTTTAACTTTTAAGTTCATTGTTTTGTTTTCCTGGCTCACAACCTTTCTGTTCTGGTTCACATCCACTACTCTCACAGTGAGAGAAAGCTCCGAAATAACAACTGTTGTCTGCCTGCTGAGCAGCAGATAGACAGTCGGAGAGCAGCTGGTAACCATATTGGCGCATTTAGCTGAGACTTCCCTCAAGAGATGGTGGAGACCAAAAACTGAGCTAAAATGGAGGGAACACTGGACTTACTTTCAATAGGTGGAGGCAAACATGAGTCCAAATGAATGATAATGTTAATAATTTGGTAAAAATGTTGTGTTAACAGCTGGTTCTTCTGCCCCCAAAGTGGCAAAAAAAAGCTGTTTAAAAATCTCTTTAATCATTTTTTACCTTAAAGGTATATTCTGGATGGGGCCAGGTCACTCCTTTGGCCTTCAACCACTTCAGAGCCAGAGTCCAACCTGATGAGTGCTTGTGTGTTGGTGTGTGTATGACTGGTGTTTCACTTTCACGCAAGGATCCGAAAAATACTGTAAAAGATAAAAACATGCAAAAACGTTTTAATTTGTAATCCAAATTACACATATACAAGGATTCGGGATATTAGCATGTCATTTTCCGAGACCACAGCCAAAAGAACAACAAGAGAAAAAAATACAATCTGTACATACTTCAGTTTACAGTGAGTATCCAGTTGGAGAGTACCAGAGAACACTAAGGCAAATCATCAGCAGACAGAAAAAACATAGCCTTTTTGTATTTAATCCACCACAGTAGTATCAAGAAGTATCTTTGCTACAAAACAAGGACTGATGACTCCCTTTATTGGCAATCAGCTGCATAAGTTACATTGTGATAAAAGCAAAACAAAAAACAGAAGGTATCTATCTAAAGTCTAGCATTACTGTACATGTCTTCTCAATAGCTTTGGAAAACCAAACTGGCAAAAATATGCAGCTCTTCTGTACAACTCTGGGTTTGACCAGTGTCCTCTCACTAATGGAAACCAACAACAACACTGTTAAAGGCTGTGACTTCTGGGAGAGTTGTGAAGTTGTTGGTAAACTTTATGGCAATTAGCCCATCAAAATGGTGAGTTTGTATTGATAGGATAATTACCTGCATGGAGAAACTACCAGCTCTAAGTTAGCCTGTAGTAAGAAAATGTTTTGCATCACTGGGTTGGTTTGTCACCTTAATGTTTGTAGGCTACCAAGGTTCCTTCAACTTCTTTTGTGTTGGATGTGTTATGTTTTTTTGAAATAGTCAGCACTCAATGAGCTGACTCTCAACTGTGTGCCCTGATGGTGTGCTGCCACGGCAGCCTAACCCACATGGATCTGTTGTCTTTATTTTATTTGCGTATGATACAAACAGCCATGCCATGCTCATGTATGGAGTGGTGAGAAAAGTCAGGAGAAGGTTTTAGCTGTTCTTTGACATTTTGTGCAACTTCGATAACAAATGCTTTACACACTACATCACATGTACTGCGTAACTACATATAAATAATGTGATTCTAAATGGCTGTATCTTAAATATTTCTTTTAGGAAATTGTCAAAATAACTGTTTGATAAATTCTTCAGTGACCATGACAAAGAAATATCCAGGTGGTCAAAATATAGTATAAAGTATAAAGTATATCGTCACTGTTACTGTCCCTGTCCTTTATGTCAGTCTGTGAGTTTTTTTTAACTAATATTTAACTAATGAAAAGTGTTAAGATCTTGTCACTAAATCTCACAGTGTACAATTGTTTAAAAAAAAAAAACAACTTTTTTTTTTTCCCCATTGCAGTTTTGGACCAGACACGGTGCCAGTATTTCAATTTCGGCTGGGCCTTTATTAGTGCAGAGGTTCATGCTGTTTGTCTCCCTCTAATGGATTCCAGCTGGTAGTGACACTAAAACACAAAGAATACATTATTGTTTTGTGTTATTTTTGCTGTGTACTGCGTAGACCACTGACATTTAAATTCTATTTAAGGACATACCATCTCATTTGGATCATCTGGCCGGATTATTTTTTCTTTAAGATGACTTGCAGGGAAAGAGAGACACATTGACTGCTGAGTGAGCTAGCTTGACTTTTAACAATAGAGAGAGCTGCACACAGAGCTGTCAATTCATAACTTATCTCAACACAAACAGGCTCTGCTCTCATGGCAGATCACGAGCAGGTTTGAAATTAGACAGTGAATGTCTCTTCATGATGAATGAAATTACCTGTTGTGACTGTTCCAGACTTGGTTGTAGTCTAATAAATGTTGTTTTTCAGTTTTTTGAAAGGGAAACTGGTTTTAAGTTTTTGTGTACTATAATTTAAATTTAAATTTTAATAATCAAAAATAAAAGTTAAGAAAATTATATGTTCTCCCAGTCACTTAGGATGGGCCAGTTGTACAAGTGGTCAGGCCTAGGCCATTAAAGCCCAGTCACAATGTTTGGACATACAAGGTTTCTACAGACAGAGATGATCTGCAACTGTTTAACTACAAGAAGCAACATAAGTGAAGTTATATCAACATAATTCCTGAAATTCATGTTTGTCTGTTTGAAAGATGTATCAACAGGAGTACAGATGCTGCACATCCAGACTTTACAGAGGCCTGGAGCCAATCTCAGCTGACACTGAGCGAGAAGCAGGGTACACCCTGGACAGATCAGTAGTCTATCACAAGGGGGACATATAGAGACAAACAACCATTCACATTCACACCTGCGGACACAAATTAACCTGCATGTCTTTGGACTGTGGGAAGAAGCTGGTAACCTGGAACGAACCCACACAGGGAGAACGTGCAGACTACACACAAGAAAAGTGAACCAAAGTTTGAACCCGGAACCTTCTAACCACTGTACCACCGTGCCACCCTCATCAAACAGACGTGAAAAAACAAACTCCATCCAGAACATGTCACCTGAGCCTACACCAGACATATATCAATCCTGCTTTTTTCTCTGTCATTTAATTTTCTTCATGAAGGGAATTTATTTGTCATTTCATAGATCTGTTTTTAAATTGTGTTTTCTTTGCTGGTGGCCTTGATTCTTTGTTGCTCTTTTTGCTTTCTCCTCTCTTTCATCTGCACAAACACATAAATGGAAATTATATTTCATCACCATGATTTTCACCACTTTGCTTCTGTATTTTGTCATCCTGCAAATAAGCTTGGCTACACGCCATTTAATGTTACCATTTTTGAAAGCACAGCAAGGACATAACCACAAAATTTTAACTGTTCTACAAAAAACCATAGCAGTTCATTCGAGGCTTTGGTGTGATGCAGTGTTGAATGATGATAGTTTGCAGAGGAAAATCAGTGTAGGACAGCAGGGAGGAAATTAAAACTTCTGATATTGGTCAGCTTTGTTAACGCTTTGCCATTTAAGCATTACACACATGTGCTTCAGAAAGGAATCACATGACCTCCACTGTGTCGTATATGCAATGTGATTAAGCTGCTGGCCAGTGGAGGATGTCACCTCAAGGATCAGTACTGTGTGTTTACTCAGTAAAAAGCTAAACTTGGTCATCTCAAATTTAAATCTGAAGACTTGATTCTAACCTCTGAGACTGATTAAGACCTACACACTGTCACATACTGGGACTTCTGACTGAGTCAGATGGAAAAACCTTTAATACCCAGAGCTGTACAGTAGAGCCATGTATTTGCTGGTAGGATCATCCAAGGCGTCTCATAATAGGCTTTGCCCTTTAGAGTGTCCATCCAGTGTGTCTCTGTAGAAATGACTCACACTCTCACACACACAGATAATGGGGTGGAACCCAAACACACACACATGCACTCACTGTCATGGCAGGGTGCTCCTCAAGTTGCTGTTGCAAAACACCAGGAGCTTTAAAGCAACAACGTACAGAATCAAGACCCAACACAATCAAAAGAATGTACAAAAAGGCACATTTGACCCCAGTGCTCCTGTACTGTGAGATTCAAGTGTAAATGAGCGTCTGTAGCATGGCTGTCGTAGCTCGTAACCATCACAGAGACAACATCTCCTCTGAGCACAATGTTCTGGCTGCTCACATTTGTTAGCTCAGGGGCTAATGCTCAGATGATAATGTCTATTAGCCTGAATCCTCCCTGCTGCCAGACCCTGCTAGGCCAGGAGTCAGCATGGTCCCTAGTGTCATCAACTGTCCTTAAGAGGCAGCGAGTCTCTTTACAAACTGTCCCGTGGTAATACAGAAGTGTTCCAAACCCCGCGTTAACCCCATATCCTCTTTCCTTGACCCCACCCACACCTGAGCGAAGGAGCACGGGTGGGGTGGGGCGGTTGTTGTTGGTCGGGGTTGAGTGTGCTAATCATCTCCTCCGCCATACAGGTCGGCCAGCTTGCGGAAGCGTGGCCCCCAGTCGCCGAGGTAGTCGTAGTCCTGGTCTCCACAGCTTGAGGAGGAGTGCAGGGAACTGAGGGAACCGGCAGTGGAGCCGCTGCCCTCATAGTCAAACACCAGCAGGGAGTCATACGGGGGAGCAGTGGGGTCATTATCTGCTGCCTTCAGGCCCTGGGGAGAAACATGGAGTAGACAGGAAAGTGAGCTAAAAGAATCTGCAAACAATTGCGTCACAAAGGGGTGTCTTTTTCGAGGTCCATATTGAAAATAAAACAACTGCTTCAAGACTGAGTGTTGAGGATTGTACAGTAATTTACACAGGTACCTAATATTACGTATGATTTGGTGGTCTTTTATGATCCTGTTTGACTGAAAATAAAAATGGAGTGAGAGGAGACTGGAAGATGAAACTAAAACCTGTTAAGCAAATGATTTAACCAGGCTCCTTTTGATAGATTCACCATTGGACACCCAGAACAGTCATCTATTGTTGGTTGCTGCTGTTGATTACACACCAGTGGATCAGCTGGGGGCGGAGTTGCTTGATGGCACCAGATCAGTGGTTGCTGAAGCTAGGAAGTAATATGACCGATAAAACTGATACTGCTAAAACCTTCACATAGAGCCTGTGTTTGATGTTGGACACAGAACATGCACATTCATACCAGAATCACACAGTTTAATCCTGGCAGTCCCATAAATATCACTTTTAAACCACAGAATGTTACATTTGAGTTTATGTTTGAGGGAGCTATGAGACTCTGTATCCACTGCAAGATTATAGTAATCCTATGATATTTCTATACTGACTGTAAAGTAAATGTAAGGGTATTATAGAACCCTGTGCTCATGCAGTGTAAGACCCATGTAAAAAGCCCTGAAACCACATCCATTTGAAAGGAGCAGATATTCCCAGAAAAGTGGGACAAATCAAATGTCAACCTTCTAATCATAAGCCAGCCTGTCCAACCTATATTACCCCCTCCCACTTCACCTCTGCCCCCAGAGAGCAGGCACAAGACTGGGACATACAGTGGTAAGAAAAAGTAAGTGTGAATTATATGCATTTATGTATAAATCTATCTGAAGATATGGTCACATCTTCATCTAAGTCACAAACACAGTAACACACAAAGGTATTGTATTGTTCATTTCCGTACTGAAAACCTTATTTAAACATTCAGAGTGTAGGTTGGAGAAAGTATGGGAACACCTTGGCTAATGACATCAACAAAAGACTTGGGATCAAGAATAGTTGATCAGCATAAAGCTGAAATGGTTACAGAGTCATCTCAAAGAGTTTAGATATTCATCAGTCCAGTCAAACTGTCTATAGATGGAGATGTTTTAGGTCTGTTGTTACTTGCCTTAGAAGAGGGCATCCTGCTAAGATGACTCTGACATCACTATGCACCTGTAATTTGCCAAAGAGCAGCTTGACTCTCCACAACACTACTGGGAAAATACTTACTACTTAATACTACCAGCTGAAGATCAGCAGGACAATGCACCTGAACATAAAGTAAGTCTACAACAGAACGACTTCAGACAAAGAAAATCCACCCAACAGAGCTGCTGTGGACTGAGAGATGTTCACACCAGACATCCTCAGAATACCTCTATAGGAAGAATGGTCCAAACGTCCACTTGAACATTGTGCAGGCAAAGCAGAATGGTGGATTGGATGTATGTGTGAGTGTTAGTGTGTGTGTGGAGGGGTTGAGATGGACAGGGAATGCTGGGGGAGAGAGAGGGAAGGAGGGATTATGGAGTGTACAAGAGAGGCGGATTTGGGTCAGGTTGGACAGATGCTGCCTCTGTCTCTAGGAGATTCAGCAGATTACCGAGCATAGCCTGAACTTCACCCCCTCCACACACACACACACACACACACACACACACACACACACACACACACACACACACACACACACACACACAGACATGCTTCAGACATGTACACAATTTTTGACTAACATCAAAAACTTCTACTGGTAGAATGAATGTACCATCTAAAATTAACATCTAAACAACATTTTCTCTGGAATAAAAATAGGTGTTTTTCCCTTGCTCAGGACAGTTAAAATGAAAGCAGTAAATCTGATAAGCTGTGGAAATGTTTTGTAGGCCACATCTGTCGTCTGACTGAAGACACTCCTGCCACTAACACTCAATGGGAAGAGAGAATTAACACAGAGAGGGAGAGGCAGAAGGAAGCATCGGCTTGTCATGTCTCCTGCATTAAGCTGTCTAGATCAGCTTGCCATGTCCGACAGCTCCCTCTCATTATTCATAGCTGTGCTTGACAGATGTCTTTATGCAGCTAGACCAAAAAGACACACTCACACAAACAGTATGGAAGCAGCTAGCGTACAGAGAACGAAATGCATTGGCTGCATAGACACTGATGATTTGTCATGCCTGAGATATCCTGCTGCCAGGTGCCATGCTCTTGAGATGTGATGACAGTTAGCAGCACTGTTGAAGGAAGATTTCAGTCTCTTCATGAAGCCTATCTGATTAACTCAGTCATGTCAATCCATCTGAGAGTGTGTAATGCTGACACTGATGAAACAAATGACATATACAGTATGTTCACCACCTGACTGGTGTTGAAGCCATGTACAGGGTCATTACTGGGCTTTTACACATTACAGTCCGGTTGGTGTGGTACAGTGTGGTACAAATGACAGCCCAACATTCACGCCCACACGATATGGTTATCCAGGTGTGTGGACGTGTGAGAATAGGCTAGGTTTTTTCATTTTTCACACAACTATTTCTGTTACTTTTTATGAGACAACACCAACACCTCACCTAGACAAAACAAAAGAATTTTTGAAGGGATGAGAGAGGCCAAGGGGGGTAACCACACATGGTCTGACCACATGTCCTTTGAATAAGTTCATGAGAAGGCTACTAAGACCTGACCGCTGATCTATATGCTCTTTATTGTCCTTTTTCTTTAAGATGTTTGTGGACAGATATTACTTCATTGTATTTAGTAAAATGTTGAAATTTAAAGGTACTGTATGGAAGAATGGCATCTAACTACTCCCACATACTTTGTGCTAGAAAAACCATTCAACCATCAAAATGTTCAGCTCATTCAGGACATTCCTGCTTGCATTCAACTTTTTTCTACTATTTCTACTTTTTAAAATATTCAGCTTTTCTGCAATTTTTTTCCCATTCAAATGAATGGACGGAATCTTCAAATCCTTGAAAACTTCAGCCTCTTTGAACTTTAACTACTTCAGCATACTTTGTGCTAGAGACTTCATTTAAACTTTAAACAGGTCCCAACAAATTCATCTATTCAACTTGCATTCAACTTTTTGATATCTTGTACAGTTTTTGAATGACAGCAGTTTATATTTCATACTCATTTTTGGCAATTTCTGAGTTTATAATGGGTGTGTATTGCGCTAGAGTGGGTGATGTCTAGCCTTCAGCCCTTCAACTTTTCCTCTAATTTTTGTACTTCAACTCTTCTCCTGCCCACACCTTTCACTTCTCACACACAATTTATACCTCAAATTGTAGATAATTTTATGCTCTGTCACACAGTGTGACTCCCTAAGCCATAGGATTTACAGTTTTTGAGGCAACAGCCTCTGATCACCAAGAGGAGCCCTCAACTGCCCCATTCATCTCCATTTTAACTGTCTTCATACAACAGCCAAAGCATGCCAGTTTTTAAACTGCCATACTGTGGTCATTTTTCACTTTATCTACACAAATAACACATGTCTGTGTTCAGTAAAGTCTCGGTGCTGGTAGTCACCAGATTTTATCGATAGGTTTTACGGTTTTTGAATTATTAGGAGGAGTTCAAGAGGTGCACAGAGCAAAATCTGACTCTGTAGAGGCTGAGACCTTGGTATTGCTATGGCAACCTGTGAGTGCGGTTGGACACAAACAGGTGACTGTGATCAGCTGATCTCTGATGTCTGTGCTGATTATCAAACTCTTGACTTACTTTTCTGTCAATACACGATACATGCGTTCCTCTTATTCACAAATCACTAATTGATGAGGTGAATTATCTTTAAGCAGTGTTTAAGACTTCACACCTCTTTCTGTCCATTTTATCTGTTTGAGTCAAACCCTCAGCAGCTGATTTTACCTTTCAACTGTTTCTACCTCTTTTACATTTTAACTTCCAACTTTTGATCCTGCATTTAGCTGTTTTTCCTTTCTGCTTCCACCCCTGTTTGTATTGTAACTACTCCTGCATACTTTCTGCCACAGAAACCATTCAACTATCAAAAGGTTTAAACCTTTTTACATTTGTGCTGATTCAACTTTCTTCAACTCTTTATGCTTTTTGAAATGTTCAACTTAATCTGCAATTTTGCTATTCAAATGAATGCTTAAGCTATTGGTTTTAACTTTCAGCTTCTACATCTACCCTTTCTCTCTGATAATTTCAGCCATTTTAAACTTCAGCAATGACTTTTGCCTTTCAAATTTTAAGTTTTTCTTCTGCATTTCAACAATTTCAGCCGTTCAACTTTTTCTTCTTCATTTCAACAGTAAATTCAGCCATTTTAAGCATTGCTTCAGCGATTCATTCAGCTCTCAGCATTCACACGCATTTTCCACTGGAAATGCATTTTCTAGTTTACATATAATAATTGTTTTTTTTAGGTGTGAAAAGATTGTTATGTGATATTAAAAAAGTACTTAGCTACACTGCAGGGATCCGGCATCTGGACAAATTCAAAGTGACCTGGTGACGGTGCTAGATGAGGATCACCAAAGTCAAGTGGACTCATCATCTACAAACCATGAAAACCTACTAGTACAGTTCAAAAACACATTTTGGTCACTTCCACCTGCAGTCTTAAAGTTGCTTTCAAATATGCACACACATTACAGTTACAGTGCTTGATTAACCTGATATGCTGATTGTTATGTGATATAAAAAATGAGCCATTCCCTGACTTTCTCTGTTGCCTATAACAGACTTCTATGTAAAGAACATAGGGGAGTTTTCAAGATGCTTGCTCCCAAGTGCCCTGCCACAAGTCTCTCTTCTGCACCACTACAGCACCAGCAGTTTATTATCATGAGCCTCGGGATGGAGTCTGCCACCACCACGAAGTAACCAGACCCCAGCACAAGAAATACTCACAAACTCACAAACTCCACGCAAGAACAAAAAACAGAAAACTTGACATTAGCCTATTTGGAAGAACTGGACCAACATTACTGTCCAATTCACTAAACCAATGCCGGATCCCTGCACTGTAGCTAAGCTACAGCTAGCTGACTAACCTTTGCTTGTTCACTTGGTAATGTTATCACCATGGGTGGTTTGTAATTTGTGCACCCCCAGCAAGCATACAGTGAGGGCTGGTAAAGAGACTGACAGGGTCAGTAAGAACTATATGTTTGCTTGTGTCTGCCTTTTTATGAAATCCATGTGTGCAGGCGAGTACGCCTCACATGATTCAGGCTGCAGTTCACTTAATGACCACAAGTGTCAGTAAATAACAAAGGTTTTCAAATTTCTCCATACAATACCTTTAAAGATATTAAATATTGGTAACAAATAAAAGTTATATATATATAATATATATACACACTACATATAGTAAGTAAATGGAGGTGACAGAGTTCCTAAATATAGCCAGTCTGTTGGATTTACTAAATTCCATGGTTTTACCTCCAATTAGGTATCAAGGCTGTGGCCACATCTGAGGGCAGCTAATCCTGACCATTAGCAAAGCTCATTAAGAATTACACAGACACTGTATTCTCTGTGTTTGTCTGCCTGTTACACTCTCACTACACTAACTCTGTTTCTTAAACAAACTAAGGCTGGCTGATAGCATGTATCCTCCTACCAACCACTCACCATCACATATCACACATCACTGATACTTGTGTATTCTTTTATAGCGTGTTAAGAGATTGTAGAACTGAGCCTAGAACTAAATACAATTTCAGTCTCTATCATTTTTGTGATGATTTCTGTGCATGCTTCACTGTTTAAATATAGGCACTGCATTCTGTTTTAATTAGCAGTAATCAAAGTCTTTGAACATTACAGTGGATGAGTTCCCATACTGGCAGCTTTGAACAGTAATGAGCAGCAACTGTTTGAACTTCAGTATCCCAAAATCCTGTAAGATGATAAGGTAAACTGCACACACCCTGGCCAGTCTTTGATGCTTTACACCAAAAGATAGAAAAGGGTTGAGAGAAGCAAAAGATCTAACACTGGCAAATCTAGCTTTTTCTGGACACAGTGTTCACTTACTGCAGTCAAACAGACAGTTTGTATTTCACTCAAGTTGATTCATCACTTCCTGTATGCTGAGAAATGCATGTGCCTGACACCAAAACAGATTGAATCTCAGTGCTTCACACTTGTGAGTTTAGATTGACAAGAACACTGACATTTTACACACAAAAAAAATGTCTTAGAGGTTTAAATTGATAAAAGGCAGCATGAGGTTTGAGGAGTTCAGATCCAAGTATTTGTATAACTCACACAGAGCTTGTCTGTTGTCGTACCTCATGGATAAAATCTCCTATGTCTCCTGGGTGGGGGGCAGCAGAGCGGAGGGGGTACTGGTGGTCATGATGGAGAGGCCTTTCATCCAGACGTCGGATCCCCACTTTGATACATTCTGGCTCCAGGGCATCTGGCTGCTGCAGCTGACTCAGATCGTAGTCCTGCATACACATACACAAAGCCACACAGTCACACACTGGTATTACAGTAAGTTGACACAAGCCAATGATATTATATTATGGAACCCAATGTCACAATTTTGTCTCATGGGGCTTTTTGTCATGTACAGCAAATCCTCTGACCCTCAATTAATTGTGAGGAAATTCCATCAGCTATGTCTGATGGAAAAGTGAAAGCCAATACAGGACAGACACAGAAATTTTCAGATTTTGAGAGGACTTGGTGCTTGATTAACCTGATATGCTGATATGATGTGTCAGTACTCATGTTGAGTGTGAGCACTGATTCAGTGAGTTTTTTGTGGTATCGCATAGATATAGGGGACTGTCCCATTAAACATAAAACAAAAAAAGAAAAAAAGAAACCTGACTGAATTACATTTTAATTTTTATTACACTACAATATGATTTTTAACAGTAAATGTGGTTATTTTATGGATCATTGTGATTCCACATAATGTTACATCCTGACCTCCATATTGTAATACTTTGGCAGAATATTTGAGCTGCTGTAAATTCACACTTCAAGTTAAATGAAACATGAGTTCTTGGCTTGAACTCTGTTATATAATGACAGTCAGATTTAAAAGTACCAACAGGAGTGCCAATACTCACAACAAACTTGACTGATTTCTGAAAGTAGCAGTCTTTATCTTGGACTTAGGATAACGTACACACATACACTTACAGTAAACAGAACTATCTCTACCTTCATGGTCCATCTGTATTTAACAGGTAATATCATGAGAATGTCAGTCCCTTTACTGTGTAGTTTGTTTTGATTTCCTGTTTTATTCTTTTGGTTTTCCTTACTTCCTGTTTGTGTTCTTTTTAGGTGTCTTGTCTTCCCCTGTGTGTGATTGCCCCATTGATTTCACCTGTGTCTCATTATCTCCTCCCCTCCTGTGTATATAAGCCGGTTTCCCCAGTGTGTCTTTGTCAGATTGTCTGTGTCTGTGTCTAGTGTGTAGCTTTCCGGCGCTTTCCCTGTGATTAGTTCTTCGTGATTTTGACCTAGTTTGTTTCTTGAGACCTGGTTTTTGCCTTGCGATTTTGTACTTCTGCCTGCCTTTACTTATTCTGGTGAATAAACCTGCCTCACCTCATCCTACTGTCTCTGGTCTGCTCTGTGGGTCCAGTTTTGTCTGTCTGACTCTGACAGAGAATTCTGAACACGCTGAGCTCTGATGCAACATCTACCATTCCTCCTACATCATTTATCCTCAGGGAGGAGGGAACCTGACTTTAATGCTTTTCAATTAGCTTCCACTTGGAGAAACACAGTCAGTATTTCACCTTCTCTTACACGACATCAGCACAGTCAGTGGGCAGAGGGGAAGTGTGTGTCACGGCCTCTGATCTGTTAATGTTGAATGGTAGTGTTTGAGTCACTGCAACAACCATCCAGAAACCATTTCATGCTCTCTGGTCTCCACAGAAATCTACTAAAGCGGCCTTTTCAGAACAACAGCAGCATAGCTGTGGACTGACCTTGGGCTTTGTTCACAATAATGGCCAACCAACAGAATACTTTTCACTGAAGAACAGCTGAGAGCCCAGTAACAACCTGGCAGGGAGCAAGAAAACACTGTGTCCTCTACTTCTATACTTACAGGGACCAGATACTGACTGATGTCTCTCTGTGAGTATACTTGCAACAAACTGCTGTCCTATATAAAATTCTTTCAACTCCAATTTCATTCAGTTACAGAGTTAACCTACTCCTTCTGGACTTGCACAACATTCCCACAGCTACACCACAGACAGTGGCACTTTGAACCACCACTCAGTGATGGAAAACAACACATTGAGACAGAGTGACAGGCACCAAAACCCATGTCAGGATAGTGAAGAAGCACGATTAAGGTTTATGATTTCTGTCTGGTTCACAATCACAGATGTAATGATGGCAGGCTGACTCTTTCCTCTCATTAGTCTGCAGTTTTCATCATGTTTAGCTTTGAGCATGTTATTTACAATCTCATCTCCAGCTGAACAGTTACCTCTTAACAATGCTTTACTTTGGCAGTGGTGCCTAAAGTTTGGCCTAAAGTGGCAACACCCCAGACTGGCAGGATCTGGGTGGGAAATGTAAATAAGATAAAATAAGATAAGATAATCCTTTGTTAGTCCCACAATGGAGAAATTTACATTGTTGCAGCAGAATAAGTGATTGAAAAAGTTAAAGACATAAATACAAGTAAGGGCAAAAATAAAAACAAGATAAGGTTATAAAAAATATACACAACAGTATAAACATGACAATGTAATAAAAAATATTAACAGAAGAGCAATATACAACTTTATACATAGACAGAAAGTGAACTAAATACAGATATTGCACAAATGGTAAATGAACTGCACTTATATAGCGCTTTTCTAGTCATATCGACCACTCAAAGTGCTTCACACTACAGGTTAGATTCACCCATTCACACACACATTCATAAAGCAGTTGTTCTAAATATTTTAAGTGCATACACGCACAAAGCAATGACATATCAGAGGCAATTTTGGGGTTCAGTATATTGCCCAAGGATACTTTGGCACGCGGACTGGAGGATTGTACCACCGATCTTTCCAATTGGTGGGCGACAGGTTTAACTGTCATGTGAACCACTTGTTGCTGAAGAAGCTGTGTAATAGGTTGTTTTTATAATGTTTGACTTTTGCCTTTAAGTGTCATTTGATTAAATGAACACAGCTACAATAACCCTAACCCTAACACAGATGTTACAATCAATGTGCTCATGCAGAGGTAAACTAACTGTAATTCTAGTTTGGCTGTTGTAGTGAAGCATGACCTCAAATCATTCTGTGGTCCATCACTACAGTCTATCACCAAGCTCACAGCTGTCCTCCATCTTTCCTCACTAGTACTATCAACACTGATACACACATGCAGTGACACTGAGAGAGTCATACGCTTCAAAAATTATTATTCTAATTCTAATTATTCTATGAGATTAGACATGTATCATATTACAGACCAAATCAGACCTGAAAATGTCACTGTAATGTGGGTGTATTATTTATTGGATTATTTATGTTTTCTGACTAACACATGAAGTAAAAAAAAAAAAGTGAGGCTCCGTGAGGCTGTGCTCTGAGCTGAATGCTAACAGCAGCATGTTGACATGTTCACAATGACAATGTTAACCATGCTGATGTTTAGCAGGTATAATGTTAGTTTCAAATGTTAGCATGCTAGAGACCAATGGGAACGTTATCACTGATCAAACTGAAATTCTAACCTAATGCTGTCTCTGCCAGTAGGATCTGTTCTAGGAGTCATGTGAATGGTTTACATTTTTTGTGTGTCAATCCCACTAGTAAATTTAGATATTTCACTTGATTAGTAAAAACTTTGACCTGCTGATGGGGTGAGATGAAAGGCCAGGGAATCAACCTGACAGGATCCACCCTCTGTGTACCAGAGTCTGGACCAGTGTGGTGGACCTGAAGCCACATTGTGCCAGGGAATGTTATGTTGTATGTGGTGTTATGGTGTAGAATCTAGAAACATGTATGCTGTATCGTAACAGTAGCAGAAACTGAGATGATTTATGTCTTAAATTTAATATGCAAAACAATTACTAACACTGGCAGGCACTGAAGGTTGTCTAACAATCAATCAAACTGTAGCAGTGAGTCTGTGACCCAAAGCCCCCAAGCATCACTTTGGCATTTTAGTGTGTACAGGCTACAGTAGTACTGAATGGTCTTAAATCTATATCTAATCTATTAATTACTGGTGGTTAGTTTGAAAGTTAATAAAAGTTGAGGAGAAGGTCAAAGTCTTTGTTAGTGTTGGGCTCAATATGCAAAGCTGTGGCTATTTCTAGGAAACAATACATACTAGTGCAGATCTGGCACACACTAAACAGGTAAAGAGACTTGATACAAAAGATTTGTTTGTTATTTTTGTGCCAGCACTAGTCTTCACACAGCATGCAAATGGTAAAATAGTGCCATGTATTGTGGCAAATGAATCCCCCACCTGTGGAACCTTTTAAGTGTGTGTATGTTGGTAAATATACAGGGTAACCCCCCTCATTTTAATCAGCCACTGCTGAAAAGTGAAACGTTTCCTCAGCAGAAGTGTGGAGCAGCTTATGTGCTTGGCACTGGCAGAGGAGCTGTGTGGAAGGACATGGGAAATAGTTTTCCAACAGAAAGCAATTAATCTTGTTTTGAGGTTCACTTTTGTAATACACTTCAATACAATACAATACAATTTTAGCAGAAGGACAGATGAATGAAAGCTGTAGAGAGGCAGGGTGTGTGTCTGTGTGGCAGCATTATGTGTCTTTAATGGTTTGTTTGTGATGAGGGTTAGAATTGTTAAAAGCATGTGAGAATAGTCAGTGCTGACAAACATCGGTGCAACTATCATTGCGTACAAGGTAAACCCAGAGTCAAAAACCTCCAGTCACATCCATTGTAACACTAACCTGTATTCAGCTAAGCCCATCAGAGATAACATACTAGACATCACAGATATAGAGATAGTGAAATGGGACAGATCAGTGTGTGTGTGTGTGTGTGTGTGTGTGTGTGTGTGTTAATGTGTGCATGTACCTGGTCCTCCTCTCCACCTCCCTCCTCGTCATATTTGAGGATATTGTCTCGGACATCATCCTCTGGGTCAATGAGGAGCTGCTTGGCCTGACGCTCTTTATCCCTCCTCTTCATCCACATCACAAAGACCAGCACCAGCACTGCAGGTCAAGTGTGACAAAAGAAGAAACGTTATTACTGTAACACTACAAAGAGGACACTATTTAATATAAGGGACAAATCAAGTTTCCCCCAAACATCAGTGAGTTTTCACAGTGGGTTTCTGGAACCATCCGTTGGTTTATGAGAGGCCTCTGAAGGGTCTGTAAAAGAGGAAGTGTAATAGTCTAAGGGTCCACAAGAAACCCAACAGGGTTTTATATTTTTTCTCATTTCATATTTCAGATTTGGAAAGAAAAAAGACTGTGCTGACAGTTCTTCTGTTCTTCTTACTGTCCACAACAGTATAAAATACAAGATGTGACCTCAGGATGGTACTACAGAACGTTGCTCAGAATCATCTAATTCAACATGGTTCCTCCTCTGAGGAGTTTGAATGTGGCAAATACCCTAGAATTTGATCTTTTAAGATGTGCAATACTTGTACGAAACAGCTCAAAATAAGTACAGGCATCTGGGTACCATGACATGTCACAGCAAATTTCATGACAGATAAGTCAGGATAATGCTATCTTTGATTTTGATAAGAGTGGAAATGTTGGCCTCAATGTAAAGATAAAAGAAAGGTCAAGGGTTTACAACAGCACATTTCATGGCACTGTGGCCTGAATGAGCACACTGCTAGCGAGTTCATTTTCCATCATTTTTTTCTAATTTCTTGAGAACCACTCATCCAAAAAATGTAACTGTTAATACTGCACTTCCTTGGGTCCTCAGCAATACCACTGCCAAACCCAAAGTCACTCTGATGAGTAGTCATTGAGAAAATTGAAGGACAGAGAGACAGACAGAGATTTCTCAATTTAAAATTAGATACAGTTCGTTTCTTAATTGTATTCTTACTTATCATTTTAATTATATATATTTTGATGATAGCAGGGGACTGTGTTTTTCTGTAGTAATCACATCTGGTTTGCATTAGTTGAAGGCAATGTAACAGCTCATATACAGTTTATCAATAGTGCTTAACAGTTTGGTCAGGTTAACCAACCAACCATTCAATGTGCCCAGTCTGGGCACCATTGGTCTAAAGGATTAATTGGAGGGATTGAAAAATGATTAAAGTGAAAAGTGAAAAAAATAAGCATTACAGTAGAACTAATTTCTCCTCCATCTCTGTCATGTCCATGAAATTATGTTAAGTCACTGTCGTGTTGTCCCGTCTTCATGTTGTTTTGTGACTTCCTGTTTTATTTTGAAATCTTACTCGCCTCGTTTCAGGTAACTTGCCTCTTCCCCTTATGTGTTTCCTGCCTGCCTGATTGCTTGCCCCGCCCTGATTATCTCCACCTGTTCCCCCTTACCTTGTGTCTATTTAGAGTCTGTGTCTCCCTTTGTCCTGTGCTAGTTTGTCCTGTTCATTCAAGAGAGCCAAGCCAGCCTGCACCTCGAGTCTCAGTCACGCCAAGTTTTTGATCCCTTGTCTTGCCTTGTTTGTTTTGTAGTTTTTGCCTCCTTGCGAGTGACTTTTGTTTGTACTTTACCTAGTGGATTTTCCTCCTTGAGTGTTTTTCTGTTGTTACTTTGTCAAATAAAGATTGTTTATTTTGTACTTTGAGTCTGAGTCATGCGTTTGGGTTCTCGTCCTAGTTCAGTCCTGACAATCTCTACAAATTTAAACCTTTCTTTATTTGGAAACACATCTCATCAAATCATTAAGTGACTGATTTTTATACCCACACTTCAACATTCTTTGCTCTGTACTGTCTCTGTGTTCTACTAAACTGGTTCTTCATTCAGATGTTAACTATCAACCACTTCTCCAGCAAACCTGCTTCATCATCATTAATGCAAGATTTCATTGACAAATGCAAAGCATCTGTTATCTCCTTGACTACTGAATAAACAGTCAGTTCAATACCAAACAACAACTGAAATGCTCTCATGTGGGAGTAGGTACTTGAAGGAAACATACAGCTCTTATTTTGACACAATTGGCAGATTTTAAAACTTGATGTGAGGCTCTGTGCTCTTGATCATATTAATCTGTGTGGCTTTATGAGACAGAAGAGCTCTGGGTCTGTGTGTGTAAACCCACATCGCTGTACCTGCAAGGGCCAAAATAGCTGAGGGAAATTCTGAGAGAGGACAATTTAAACCCTAGAGAGGTGATTTAAAAAATGACTTGTCACCATTTAGTAACATTTCTCTGTGAACAACAGGGAAGGCTAACTGCTGGCAGCCTCACAGCCTTTCAACCAGACAAAAGACATCACATCTAGTTTGTTTAAAATAACGAGACTGCTCCTTGTGCCCAGCTCCACAACTGGCCTCACTCCATAATGTGGTCAGTGTGCCACATAAGTAAACCTTAAATTAATTCTTTTGTCTTTAGGTGAACAGGTCCAAGGGCCAGTAGCCCAATACTTCTGTTGTCTCTTTTCTTTTCTTTGTGTCCTCCTTCCTGGCCTCTTCACAAACTTTCCAATTTTGCAGAGCTCCTAATGGTGGTGTCATAGCAATGGCTGAAGATCTGAATTAAAAAGATTTTACAAAAAATGAGCACTGTTTTGCTGCTTGTAGCTGTGAGTCCTTTTCTTTGCCCTCTGTAGGCAACTGTTGGACTTCATCACCAGGCTCTCACCTGCTGTACTGATCACTGCAACTTGCAGAGCTCTAGCACTGGGTCTGTCTGTCAGGTCTTTTTTTTTTTAAATCTAAAGTCCAGTTGGCCAAGATGCTTTTATCTTAACTGTCTAATTAAACATTTTGATTTGATATAAATATATAAGTATTCCATCAGGTGAAACCCTGTACAAGTCAGACAGATTGTTCTCCTTTGTTTTAAAATGTGATGCAATCATTGCATGCAGCAGCAACACAGGGGGGTTGTTCTTTTGTGCAAGCACTTGAGCACTCCTTTGCTATACAAAGTCTTGTGCTTTACTGATGCATTTTAAATTTAATGTATGATACAGTAATCCCAGTACACTATTACTTTCTATTACCTATCATTTATTATTGTTCTAGCTGAGCACTTGGTGAGAGCTGAGTTCCTCTGTTTGTCCACTTTGTTTTCACCTTGTGCATTACGGTGAGGAAGCAGCTCAGAAGGGTTAAGCACAGTGTCCAAGCACATCAAGTGCTACTTGTTAACAAGCACACAATTAATGAAATACTGCAATCAGCCTGACACTCATACTTGCAATCAGTCTGGGATCACTGCCATGGCAAACTTAACTTACATCCACTCACAGTGGATGATGCTAGGTGCTGTCTGCAGCTACAAGTGGAACAGAAGTGGTGATTTCTTTTCCATTAAGTGCAAACAGATAAAGAGTAAAATGATTCCTTCCCTCTCTGTGGAACTAAAGGTTGCCATGACTGGATTAACCCCTCTACGGGGGCAGTTGCCTGATCTGCTCAGTTATGAAGCTGAAGTTGCTGGTGTTAGAGCTGTTTCTATTGTTTTGTCAACCTCCCTTCACACTGTCAGTCAAACGTCTCCCATACAGCCTGCCACAGCATCTGTTGATGTAAACTTGTTTCACAAAGCAGTGAAAGCTTTATATTTCAGATTTAATATTATATATAGCTTTCATTCAAATTTTCTCAGTGTGTAAAAGCATAAAATATGGATACTAAACACTGTTATCATTCCTTCATGCATTTATATTTAGATTTTTTTACTGTTGACAAAATTTATATTCTGTTGCTGTATGCTGTGTTTGGTCTACTAAGTGTGATAGTAATGTGTGTGTGTGTGTGTGTGTGTGTGTGGGAAGTTCACCTAGCAGTATGATGATACAGATGAGGATGGCAATGATGGCTCCAGTGCCCAGTCCTGCGGCAATGATTCGCTCCATGTCCACACAGTCCCCATGGTGATCACACTGACAGACCTTTACCTTCAGGTAGGATGTGTTGGACATCGGGAGGTTGCCAGAGTCTGTGATCATGATCGGAACCTCATAGATCCCGCTGGCCAAGGAGCTGATCTGCAGTCGAAGCTGAGCATACTCACCTACAGTATGATAAGATGAAGATGGAAGGGTAGATACATGGAGAAATTCAAGCCAGGCAAAAGTGGTAATTCCTCACTTGCAGACTTCATTCTGCTTCACATGCATGCTCTTCCATGTTCCAATGAACACAAGGGATCAAAGAGGATGCTCACATCTAACACTGAAAACCACCTTTGAACAGAGACAGGAGTTACCATCTCCACCTATATATATGACACCTATATATGTCTTTCAACATGTCACCCAAGTTCCATATTTACATCAAGTTATGACGACTGAGTTCGTTGGACTTAGGGTTAGTTAGGTGAGTTTGAATATTTTACCAAAGTCTAATGTAGGTCAGCACAATCCGAGTCAAGCTTTAAGTTTATTAATTCATTTAAAATCTTTATGAGCAAATTTCAGGTCAGGATGTGTGTCAGGTCTGTAAATGCTGACCACTGTACCGACACAATATTTGTTTTTCAAAACTGGGGTTGGGAACCTAGACAATGCCAATTTCTGGCATCATAGAGTGGCCCTAGGGAGATAGAATGTCACCAACCTAGTGGGAAAGGAGCTGGAGTTCATGAGGTAGGAGGAGCGGTACTAACTAGACATAGATGGACTCTCCTCCATGTACAGCACTGGCTCTGGAACCAAACTCATGGAGTTGTCCAGGGTGTGAGGCACTGGGTGGGTGTGGAGATACTCATGAGTCTCCAGCTGAGTGCCACTATATTGGATATCTCCCTGAATGACAGGGTCACCTTCATGTGACTACAAGTTGCTGAGAGGAAGGCTCTGAATGTTGCTCTGACTCCCCTTCTGTAGTCACTGGGTTGGGTCTTGGACAGGACAACACCCGAGGACTCTATAGTCCCCTTGGGAGATTAAAATTTGCATGTAGGCAATGATGGAGAAACCCTCTGGGGGGGTGGGGGGAGTAACCTGGGAGCAGCCTGCCTCCTCTGAAACCATAAAATGTTTTGCTTTCAGATGCTGAAGACTCCAGACATTGTTGTCTTGATTGACATGCTTCTTTAATGCCACATGGAGGTCAGGGACAGTGGTTATGGACTGGCAGACTGGGAACATAGTTCCCTTTTTTAAAAAAGGGAGACTTATTATTATTTTATTATTATTTTTATTATTATTATCACACTGCTCAGCCTCCCCAGGAAAGCTTGCCAGGGTGCTGGAAATGTGGCTCCGACCAATTGTCAAATCTCAAATCCAGGAGCAGCAATGTAGATTCCAACATGAGTGTGGATCAAGGGACCAACTCATTATCCTTGCAAATTAACCTTGTATGGGTAAAGAGTGTTTTGTAGACTTGGGAGAGGCTTACAACTGTCTCTCAGCAGGTCTTGTGGGGAGCACTATGGAAGTATGGGGTACTGGGGTGGCTACTATGAGCCATTCCTCATAACCAGAGAGCTTTGTATTCTCAGCATGAAGTCAAGCATGTTTCTTGTCTGGCCTCTGCCAGGGTTGTCCCTTGTGACTGATCCTATTTGTGATTTTCACAGAGGAAGAGTGTGTTCGGTTTGTGGAATACCTTACTGCCTTTTGCAGACCACATGGTTCTGCTGGGATCTCTGCCGGATAACAGTGGAATGTTCCCTTCGGTTTGGGAGCAAGATGCTACCCCAAGTGAGGGAATCTAACTGGTAAATTTTCAATCAACAGTCATTTTTACAAGGGTGAGACCATGTACCTTCAATGCATAGCAACGGATAGACCTATTTAGTACGGTAAATAAGACATGCTTGCTGCTGCATGTTTTTTCTAGACACTTGAATGTTTTGGTTTAAGTCTCATATCAAGCCTTCAGAGAGTTAGATAACCCCAGTCTCTTTGCAGTGACATCCAAGTTAAATCTCATATGCTCAATTGTTGTGACTGAAGTCTGACTTGATAAAAACCTATAATCTCAAGTGGTTAAAATGGTTTACTGGACCTTAAGTTACAGAACATGAGGAGGTGAATCAGGTTTTTTTGGCCTCTCATAATATGGCAAAACAAAAGTCACACCTGTAGCTGACTGGAAGGCTACAAACATCATTCATCATGTCATGATCTTCCACTGAGTGTCATATATAAATGCCGCAATTTTATACTTGGGTGTATTCTTTCTTCAAAGCAGGGACAGAGAGTAATAGAGTAAATAAATGAAAGTATGTGACAAAACTGACAAGCTCAGACACATTATCCCACACTGACCATTGACACGACTGAGTGTCCAGTTGCGGCGTACATCTGATGGACGATTGGCCAGCTCAAAGGCAAAGGGTCCAGCGTTAGGGGTCAGGTCAGGGTCACTGGCTGTGATGTTAACGGCATTGGGATCTGGCTTCTCACACATTTCTACCTCAGGGGGGAACACGTGAGGTGCATTGTCATTAATGTCCAGCAGATACATCTGAAGGGTGCCTGTCCCACTGGCAGGTGGAATACCTGGACACAGAATGAAAAAACAATATTTTATTTTATATCCTTTTTTTTTGCTTTATTAAGTATTTAGCAGAAACAATGCATAATACATTTACAACACCAGATAAAAAGCTAATTAGTGTGAATGCTGCATTTCTGCTGTAGAAACCATTCTACTATGAAAATATTTCACTTTTTAAGCTTTTTACTATTTTGTTATTTATAACAATTTTGCAATTTTACTATCACTAAAATTGCTTTTACTACCAGGCATTGCACTGTGGACTTCAGTGGTGAGATCAGTAACGCGGATGCCTACCAACCAGAGGTCTTGTGTTCAAGCCCTGACACAGACAAGTAATCACAAAACCCTTCCAAGAAAACAAATATAATAATAATAGAGATCATTATGAATATTTTACGCTTTTTGCAATTTTGCCATTTATACAATTTTGCAATTTCACTACCACTACACCACACAGTACCCTGTGGTCTTCAGTGGTGCAACCGGTAGAGCAGTTGCCTATCGATCATGAGATTGCTGGTTTGAGTCCAGCAGTGGATGGTTATAGATTAAAAAAAAATAATATTACTAATAATAATATTAATAAAGATTTGAAGAGCAATAGTGTGAATGCTTCCAGCATTCACATGCATTTTCCGCAGGAAATGCATTTAATCTAGTTTCCATCTGTAGTTCCTGTGTGAGGACCACCAGTGATGCGCAAGTTGACAAGGATATCAGTCACTTGAGGTATTGAAACTCACCTGAGATGAGTTAAAACTATGACTGGTAGCTTCCATTTTCTACCAAAATCTCCTGCCTATTACCCTTCCCCTGACATCATCTTTACTGAATAAGATATTATGGTGGAAATTGTTTTCCTCTATAAACCTGATGAGGAAAATGAGAATACAATGTAACCCCAGGTTACCAGAACCCTGTTAAATAAATGCTGAAGATATAGGAAGAATGATCTATGATCTGAGGATTCAGTGTTGAATAAATAAATACATAGTTAAATAGATAAATATTTTATTTTGAGCCTCTCTGATACAATTCGTAATTAAGAAAGTGCTAAAACAGCTCCCCCTAGTGATACCTTCCCTCCATGTAAAATAAATAATACTGTCATGTTCTCTTCGATCTCTTCCTGATTGAGCAGCAAAGGAGACAGACACACAGAGAGATCAGAGAGCAAGATAAACGCTGATACCTAAAGTCTAGAAAGGAAAAAAAAGGCCTGTAGTGGTCCTGCTAGTTGCCGAAAGGACAACTATTGGCCAGGTCGTCCTTTTCTCTGTTGGTTTCTTCTGCCTTTGGATTTCCTCACTGTTCTTGGCGATTCTTCAGTGGATTTCTGGATCTTGCAAGACTTTTGGATTCTTCAGCCCAACATTCTCCTGTTGGAGGATGTGTAGTTGGTGCTGGAGTGGCGAGCCTACTCAGAGTCAGATCGAGAGAAAGTGAGAACTTGCCTGAATTGCTGCTGTTCAGTGGAAATTGGTAGGACAAATACACTCCATGCCTACACAAGGAAACACTTCCACTTCACACTCTGATAGTGGATGGACTTACACAGAGAGACTGATTAGACTGAACTGGATCTCCATCTCATGGACACTGTAAAATAAGATGGGTTTATGTTGAAAATTTTGGCTAACTGAGGTTTTATTGCACTGTGAAACATGATTTTTGTGTTTGTTTATTTGTTGTTTTTTTCCTCTCATGGTATTTTCATTTGTGCTTGGTTTACAAATCAAAAACTTAAAGGGGTTTAATTTATTAATTGAAGGTACCATAAACAGCTCCATAAATATCAATAGTCATTCCCATGATGATGAAGTGCTTTGAGCTGCTGGTCAAGTACCACATCATCTCCAGACTCTGTAACTGGCTATTTGACCTCACTGACAGAGCCCAGTCAGTGCGGGTTAGAAACAACCCACTGGTGTTCACCCTGATGACCCATGACTGTTGTGCCAGGTTCAGTACAAACCACATTGTGAAGTGACACGACAGTGGTGGGCCTTATCCAGGATGACAATGCCCTGGCTTACAGAGTGGAGGTCAAACAACTGGCAGTATGTTAGGATGCTCTCAATAGCAGCACGGTAAAAAGCCACCAGCACTGACTGGTTATTCCTCTTCAGGATCCAGAGGAAGTGGAGACGCTCTTGCGCCTTTTTTACTGTGTGTGTAGTGTTTATGGACCAGGAGAGATTGTCTGTTATATGTGTCCCCAGAATCTTAAAACTGTGCACTACTTCCACCCTCCCGCCATTGATGAGGATGGACAGGGGTCAGTTTTTCTTTTCCTGGAGTCCAGAACAAGTTCTTTTGTTTTCTTTGCGTTGAGTGAAAGGTTGCTGATGGAACACCACTCCGTGAGATTCTGGACCAATTATTGTCGTATCATCTGTGAATTTGATGATGGAGTTGGAGGAGTGGATTGGTGTGCAGTCATGGGTGTAAAGACAATACAGAAGTGGGCTCAGCACACAGCCCTGGGGGGAACTGATGCTGAGAGTGAAAGTGGAGGAGGGGTGGGAGGCAAGCTTGATGGTCTGAGGGCAGTTGGTAAGACTGTAATCCAGGAGCAGAGGTGAGTGTGGAGGCCGAGCAGTTTGTTGATCAGTATGTCTGGTATGATGGTGTTAAAGGCCGAACTGTAGGCTGAACAACAAAGAACATCCGGACATAAGACCCCTTGTGTTCCAAGTGCTGTAGTGCCAGGTGGAGAGCAAGGGAAATCGCCTCCTCCGTTGATCTATTTCCTCTGTATGCAAACTGATACAGATCAAGGGTGGCAGGGAGGCTAGCCTTGACATGTCTCAGTGCCAATCTCTCAAGGCACTTGGTGACGATGGGTGTGAGGGCGATGGGCGAACCAGATGCAACAAATTTTCGTTCAATTGTGCACTGTCCAGTGTAGTTTTAGTTACGGTCATTGAAATATGATGCATACAACCTGACTAAATGCCACTACGGAGTATGCACATCTTCCCAGCTAGGCAAGTTATTAGTGTTATTAGTTAACAGTGCATCAGTTATCCGAAATGAAAGTACTGGTCTCAGTATAAACTCTTGTATACACAGTAATAGCAGGTGGCCGGTGCACATATAGTGACAGCTGAAAAACTACACACATGAAACCTGTTGCACAAGTGTAAGAGTGTTTGTCCTTGTGTCTGAGTTTGGTTTTGTGTGAGTGAGCTTCTTACAGAGACTGTGTGCTCCAGACAGCCAGAAAATTTGCTGAGACAGTCAGTTAGCAAAAGGCTGAGAGCACAGCAGGGCCTCTGTATGGAGATGGTGCAGAGTAGAGTGGATGGGGCATTCCTCTTCAACAATTTTCCACTTTGAACAGAGAGTTCTCTTTTCTATGGCAATAAAGAGGGAGACTGGAGGAGTCATGCACTGAATAGACAGGAAACATCTCCTTTAGCAATCAGTGGGACTACTGTTTCCAAAAGACAGTGTGTGTAATCCTACAAACTTCCCTGATCAGGACATTTGATTACAGGAATAAAGAATTTAAATGTAACTGAAGGTGTGCCAGTCCAAGCTGCTGTTTACAGGAAGAAGTCCTCCTCTTTACATTATGTGGAATAAAAGCATCTGACATGGCTGGCATGACATGTGGCTAAGTGAGGCAAATTCTCTATATTCAGCTGAGATGTGTCTCCACCACGCAAATATATTTCCTCCATCAGAGAGTTTGTATATGACAGTTAACAGCATTGTTTGGCAGTTGTGAATGTGCATGTTGATGTGACATCATACCGTTCACTGGACTTTAAACTCCGTACTTCCAGGATTTGGAAAGCAAGATTTCTTAAAGCAATGCAGAATCAAATGTTCATTCATTCATTGGATAGAAGTCTCTGCTTCTGCACCACTCTGGGCAGCCCATGCTATTATGTCACCTGTATAAAAGTCCTGTGAGGCCATCAGTGATGGCGTCTGTGATTTCAAGTGAGTAGCTCACCTCTGTGGCTCTAGATTTTGTGGTCTGTCGATAGTGGCCACCAGGTTTTGCTTGTCTATACTGCATAAGTCTAGACAGTACTTGCTATGTGTGTAGGTAGAGGAAGCCTGCACACCCGATAAATATACAGATATACTGGAGTCACTCACTTTAATTTTGTTTGTACAAGATAATTGGACACACACACACACACTTTGCCAGTTTTAGTTGTGTAATCACACTTATTTTTGGCTTGCCACTTTGGTTCTATTTTTTGTTATTTTGTTGTTTATTAGGAGTTTTGTGCTTTTTCTTTGTTTCATCACTGACTAGACTAGTTGGCATCCTCCTTTTGTTATCTAGTTGTTTAGTTGTTTCTTTGAGTTAAGTAGCACCCACTGGGTCAGCAGCACTACTGCAGTTATTGAAGGAGCACTAAGAAACAGTGAACACAATCCACCACGGTATGTGGGGGGATAGGGTTTACTACAGGACACCAGCACAGCCCACGTGTCTCACCATTATCAGAAGCCATGAAGGGTAACATTGTAACAGGTTGTTCTTGACGTAGGGAGACTCTCGGTCAAAGGATGGCGATGGTGGAAATCCGACCGTTAACCGGGTCAATCTCCAGCCAGTTGGCGGGGTCATACATCTTGGAGTACCTGGATTCAGTGAGAGAGAGACAGCATGAGAAACCACCACAAAGAGGCCTCTTTATTTGCCTCCCTGGCTACAGGCCAAAGCAGCTACTGGGGAGCTGATGTATAGAGGCTGCAGCACTCTCACAAGGCAACCGCAAATCATTCATTTATTCTCTCTGGAGATGATTCTGCCTTTAACAGATGATAAATTATATCAGAACATATATTTGTCAGTGGAAATATTTTTACTAGAATTGGAGATTTATTTTTCAATTAATAGAATCAATCTTGGCAAGTCTCTGCAACTTACTGATGAAATGTTTCAAACAAAGCACACCAGAGCTGCCAAAAAGCCACCATGAAGCACCCGAGAATCAGGAATATTGCCCATTTTGTATATCTTTAATTGGTGAGATAAAGAGTAGAAAGGTACAGTTATGAATAAATGTAGGAGCAGCACCAACTACAGAATACAAAATAACAAAAAAGAAAAAGAAACTAAAGAAACTAAAATGCTCTCTCCAGCCTGCTCTACAGCGGCACAATACAGTTGCCTTATGTGTGTCAGCGTGTGTGTGTGTGTGTGTGTGCTCGCATGTTTTTGTGAACACAGTGTGGTGTCCACCATTGGCTGTTGCTAGGCTACAAAGACTTCAGTACTACATTTAGAAACAAATAGTGGGATGTAAAGAAAAGAAGGATGGGGACAAAAAGCAGCAGTCCCGCAGGCTCTATGTGCTCTGGTCTTGCAGCACTGAGCTGTTAGCTCAGTGCTGCAAGATCTGGAATCAGACATTTCCTCCAGAAAACATATTTTGCGAATAAAAATCCAGCCATCTTATTGGCTTTTTATCTGAAAAATGGGCTGCAAGAGAGAACAGCTTATTGCTCTCACCTTCTGAGAAGGCAAAAATTCACCCTATTGCCCAAATGAATTACATTGTTAAGTAAGTGTAAGGAAATCTCAACAAAAACAGATTAATGATTATTATATTATATATAATTATTATATAATAGCCTTTTATCAAATACTTTATACCTATCTAATATCCTCCTAAAATATATTGACTTATATAAAAGCATTGGTACAGTCATCTTTGTTTCACTGTGCTGGTTCTGTACTCACATTGTAACTGAGATGGACCAATAACTGTGAAGTTAAATGACAGACTTTGAGCTTTAAGGGTCTGTGAGGGTTGTTGTTCACATACTGGGTGAACAGTGTCACACTCTCAGAACTGGATGGTCAAACTGTTTTGGCAACTGTGTTTCCCCTGATCTTTCCCACATCAGACTGAGGAGCTGTTCTAAAACTGACACTCTAACATAATCACACTTAACTCTCTCAGTCAATGGTCAGCTGTGTGGAAATGAGGATGTCAGATGGGTTTGAATTTCTCTGTCAAGTCCTTTTTTGACAAGTTCTCATTTTTCTCCCTTGTTACAATCAATGTGACTGTCTCCTGCCATCATCCCCATATATCTCCATATACAGAGCCCTGTGCAATTGTGATTTTAAGTGTCTCATATCTGGTATCTCATAATCTCATGGTATCTCACTTTCACATTTATACTCTCTGTTGAAAGATCACAATTCTGATTATAATCCATCTTGTTCTTGACTCATTGCAGCCTTGCTATGTCTGTTCACACACACAGATATAATATAGAAGTAGTTGTATCTTGCTCCTTGCACCACTTATTTGTCTCCACATAATATTCTTTTATGTCTTGGTAATTCAGTATAGACATGTTGGGATGCTGGAGACTGTGACAATCAGCTTTTTTTCTATTTTATTTAGGTTCATTTGTGTACTACACCATTGTAGGAAAAATTCTGCTCTTCTCTTTCTACTGGGATCAAGATCATGATTGGTTCTGGCCTGTGTCCAAGGATATTTGCATAAAGTTGAGCCTTTCTCAAAATCCTCCTGTGATGTAGCTGGGGCTATTTTCTGTTGAATTGTGGGGGGGCTGTAAAATCAGGTCTTGTTCACAGTTAATTGCAGCTGTCATCGGCCCCTATGTGTGGATGGCCCATCACCCTCAGCTGCCCCTCATAACCTCATCATGGCCAACGTTATTTAGGTCCTATCTCTCTCTTTAAGCCTCTCTCCTCTCCCTACTGTAAGTTGATTTGGATGTCCAGATACACACAAATGATACATATTTAAATTTATATTTACATGGTTCTCACTGGGAAGCTATTAATCCTTATTTTCCATTGTTGATGATGGTTAGATCATCCAGTTACTGAGAGTTTACCCACACCTTCCAACCAATCACAGCCCAAAATTTTCCATGGCTGTGGTGTAACGAAGACAAATTCTGGACCTTTAACAGTTTGGTCATAACCATAGACTGTATCGTTACAGCAATAACAGTTTAGCAGTGAGCTAACATCCATAAGCTAACACTAATGCAAGAATTCATCATGAACTATGAGCAAGAGAAAAGTTTGATTGTCTTCATGGCTCTAAC